>NW_026974943.1:300000-409821 GCF_030014295.1 Loxodonta africana | reverse complement strand
TAGAGAGATAGGTGGAAGGCTGCGTATGTGGCCGGGCAGCCAAGGCAAGGCCGAAATCCCGGCATCCTGGGCCCCAGCAATCCAATGGTTTACGGACGTGGGGACCCGGATGACATGTTTCCCACATACAGGAGGAATCCTTGGGCCCTTCACTGGCTCGCCCTTCAGCTCGGCCACGTCCACTACTGGCCCTGGCCTTTGGCCGGTGCCCCATTTAACGTGTGCTCCGGAGCGATGTTTCTCCACCCATCGCTATCATTCTGCCACCAGGGGATATGTGAGAGTGGGAGTCACCATTTGTCACTGGCAGCAGTGTCACAAGTCACTAGACTTCCAGGTACCAGCTGGCCTAGGCTGCCTTCTGCCCCAGGCAAGGTCCCGAATCCTTTATCCCAGATGCTGACACCTGGGCGCTGGCGGATATTCATTTTTATCAACACAGAGGTCTGAGTGAGGGTCAGCAGGCCAGCCAGGTGAAGTCAAGGCCAGGTGGGCGGGACTAAGGCTCCTTTGCCATCACCATGGAGACAGTCCCACCACCGGAACAGTGGGCGGAGCTTATGATGGGCCTGGTGACAAGACTGAGCCAATGGCAGAGATCTGGCCCGCCAGGCAGATGACACAGGGCCCTCCATTATGACCTATGACACCTAGTGGCCACAGGATTTGAGCACACCCTGGGAAAGCCCACGCAGGCACAGGGGAGCTTCTGGTTCCGACTGGTTCAGGGCATTGCTACAACAGGCCAGGTACCTCTTTCCCACTTTCCAGAGGATATCAGTACGCAGTGCAACCCCACTCAGCATCTCTTGCCTCTCTCTGTCTCTCTCTGGATGTGTTCGCTCTCTGAAATCTCTTCCTTCTCCCCCTGAGTCACTTCACAGCTTGGAGTGCCTGACAGGGTGCCTAGAGACGAAAGAGCAAAGGGGGAAGGCCTCTGGCTCTACTGGTTGCCCATGGGCCGACAAGATCTGCTAGTCTATCTGCAAGGTCTAGAGAGTGGTGATTGACCGGGGATCTACATCACGGGCCGACCCTGGCCAGGTGAAGCTTGCTGACATGTGGCAGCCTCTCCGGAGACTACTAATTCCGCTGGTCACATTGTATGCAAATACCCAGCTGAGAGCACAGGGCAGAAAACATTGACACATACCTGCCAGAGGCCTATTCTGGGTCTCAAGAGTCCACCCTGGTCTCCAGCGACTCAGCATCTCAGCACACACTTTGCCTGCACACATGGAATCCGCCTCTCTCCACAAATGCCTTCTCCTGCTAGGAAACACAGGATGTCACTCAGCCAAAGGAGAGCACAGGCAAAGTCAACTGAAGCCCGCGTTTTCACGATTTTGCCCTGTGCTGGTCCACAGCCTCCGGGGCACACTGCGTGTGCGTCACTTCTCCAAAGACAAGGCCGAAATTCGGGCATCCAGGGCCCTAGCAGTCCAGAGTCTGCGGATGGCGGCATATGGATCACCTCCTTTGCCACGTACAGGAGGGAGGCCTGGGCCCTAGCCCGGCTCCGCTAGAGCTCCACGACCTCAGCTATTTTCCCTGACCTTTGGCCCGTGCCCCTGTGAGTGTGTGATTTCTAGTTCCACTTCTCCTCCAACCACTCTCAATCCGCCACCTGCGGATACCTCAGCGTGGACATGAACATCTATCACTGTCTGCAGTGTCACACGTCACTAGGAGTCTAGGCTCAGGCTGACCTTGGCTGTCTTCTGCCCAGGCAAGGAGCCTAATCCTTCAAAGGAAATGAGGACACGTGGTCACTGGCCGACATCCTTTCTTTCATCCACGCAGCGGTCTGTACGAGGGTAAAGAGGCCAGGTAGGACAGGTGAAGGCTGAGTGCGGGGCCTAAGGCTTCTTTCTCAATCACCATGGAGACAGCCACCGGAAGGCTGGGCGGAACTTCTGACGGGGACGGGTCACAAACTCTGAGCCAATAGGAGAGGTCCAGCCTAACACGCCAGTTAGGCAGAGGCCTCCATTTTACCCATGGACACACAACGGCCCCTTCTGTCCTTGGCCACAAAATCGAGGGCACCCAGGGAATAACTTCACAGCAGGCAACCCCTGATGTGGACAGGTTCGACACGCTGGGACAGCAGGCAGGTACCTCTTGTCCACTTACGCTGGGATATCAGTAGGCAAGGCGCCCTTCCTCAGCATCTGTGGCCCCTCTCTGTATGTGTTCACTCAGAGAAAAATCTCCGTTCTACCCCTGAGACAAATCACAGCTATGAGGGGCCGGAGAGAGAGCCTGGAGATGAAACAGGGGAGGCTTCTGGCTGTACCGCGTCCCCGTGGGTAGAGAAGAGCAGTTAGTCTCTCTGGAAGGTCTTAGCTTCTGTTGATTGACATGGGCAATACAGTAGGGGCGGACCCTGGCCAGGTGGAGCTTGTGGGCAGATGCAACCTCTGGGAGGAGAATAATTCCGCTGCTGCTTTGTATGCTGTAAACCTCCCCACGCCAGGTGGGATGGGCAGACAACATTGACCCACAACTGCCAGGGGCCTTTCCTGGGACTGAAGATCCCAACCTGGTCTCAACCTTGTCGCCTTCTCAGCACATACCTTTCCTGCACACATAATCCTGCCTTTCTCCGTCACTGCCTGATCCCACTAGGACAAAAGCATGCCGCCCAAAAAGGCCCATGTCAGGGAAATCGAGGAGACACTGCCATTTTCCACATTTTTGCTGTCTACATATCCCCGCCTCCGGTGGAAGGCTGCGTATGTGGCCGGGCAGCCAAGGCAAGGCCGAAATCCCGGCATCCTGGGCCCCAGCAATCCAATGGTTTACGGACGTGGGGACCCGGATGACATGTTTCCCACATACAGGAGGAATCCTTGGGCCCTTCACTGGCTCGCCCTTCAGCTCGGCCACGTCCACTACTGGCCCTGGCCTTTGGCCGGTGCCCCATTTAACGTGTGCTCCGGAGCGATGTTTCTCCACCCATCGCTATCATTCTGCCACCAGGGGATATGTGAGAGTGGGAGTCACCATTTGTCACTGGCAGCAGTGTCACAAGTCACTAGACTTCCAGGTACCAGCTGGCCTAGGCTGCCTTCTGCCCCAGGCAAGGTCCCCAATCCTTTATCCCAGATGCTGACACCTGGGCGCTGGCGGATATTCATTTTTATCAACACAGAGGTCTGAGTGAGGGTCAGCAGGCCAGCCAGGTGAAGTCAAGGCCAGGTGGGCGGGACTAAGGCTCCTTTGCCATCACCATGGAGACAGTCCCACCACCGGAACAGTGGGCGGAGCTTATGATGGGCCTGGTGACAAGACTGAGCCAATGGCAGAGATCTGGCCCACCAGGCAGATGACACAGGGCCCTCCATTATGACCTATGACACCTAGTGGCCACAGGATTTGAGCACACCCTGGGAAAGCCCACGCAGGCACAGGGGAGCTTCTGGTTCCGACTGGTTCAGGGCATTGCTACAACAGGCCAGGTACCTCTTTCCCACTTTCCAGAGGATATCAGTACGCAGTGCAACCCCACTCAGCATCTCTTGCCTCTCTCTGTCTCTCTCTGGATGTGTTCGCTCTCTGAAATCTCTTCCTTCTCCCCCTGAGTCACTTCACAGCTTGGAGTGCCTGACAGGGTGCCTAGAGACGAAAGAGCAAAGGGGGAAGGCCTCTGGCTCTACTGGTTGCCCATGGGCCGACAAGATCTGCTAGTCTATCTGCAAGGTCTAGAGAGTGGTGATTGACCGGGGATCTACATCACGGGCCGACCCTGGCCAGGTGAAGCTTGCTGACATGTGGCAGCCTCTCCGGAGACTACTAATTCCACTGGTCACATTGTATGCAAATACCCAGCTGAGAGCACAGGGCAGAAAACATTGACACATACCTGCCAGAGGCCTATTCTGGGTCTCAAGAGTCCACCCTGGTCTCCAGCGACTCAGCATCTCAGCACACACTTTGCCTGCACACATGGAATCCGCCTCTCTCCACAAATGCCTTCTCCTGCTAGGAAACACAGGATGTCACTCAGCCAAAGGAGAGCACAGGCAAAGTCAACTGAAGCCCGCGTTTTCACGATTTTGCCCTGTGCTGGTCCACAGCCTCCGGGGCACACTGTGTGTGCGTCACTTCTCCGAAGACAAGGCCGAAATTCGGGCATCCAGGGCCCTAGCAGTCCAGAGTCTGCAGATGGCGGCATATGGATCACCTCTTTGCCACGTACAGGAGGGAGGCCTGGGCCCTAGCCTGGCTCCGCTAGAGCTCCACGACCTCAGCTATTTTCCCTGACCTTTGGCCCGTGCCCCCGTGAGTGTGTGATTTCTAGTTCCACTTCTCCTCCGACCACTCTCAATCCGCCACCTGCGGATACCTCAGCGTGGACATGAACATCTATCACTGTCTGCAGTGTCACGGGTCACTAGGAGTCTAGGCTCAGGCTGACCTTGGCTGTCTTCTGCCCAGGCAAGGAGCCTAATCCTTCAAAGGAAATGAGGACACGTGGTCACTGGCCGACATCCTTTCTTTCATCCACGCAGCGGTCTGTACGAGGGTAAAGAGGCCAGGTAGGACAGGTGAAGGCTGAGTGCGGGGCCTAAGGCTTCTTTCTCAATCACCATGGAGACAGCCACCGGAAGGCTGGGCGGAACTTCTGACGGGGACGGGTCACAAACTCTGAGCCAATAGGAGAGGTCCAGCCTAACATGCAAGTTAGGCAGAGGCCTCCATTTTACCCATGGACACACAACGGCCCCTTCTGTCCTTGGCCACAAAATCGAGGGCACCCAGGGAATAACTTCACAGCAGGCAACCCCTGATGTGGACAGGTTCGACACGCTGGGACAGCAGGCAGGTACCTCTTGTCCACTTACGCTGGGATATCAGTAGGCAAGGCGCCCTTCCTCAGCATCTGTGGCCCCTCTCTGTATGTGTTCACTCAGAGAAATCTCTCCGTTCTACCCCTGAGACAAATCACAGCTATGAGGGGCCGGAGAGAGAGCCTGGAGATGAAACAGGGGAGGCTTCTGGCTGTACCGCGTCCCCGTGGGTAGAGAAGAGCAGTTAGTCTCTCTGGAAGGTCTTAGCTTCTGTTGATTGACATGGGCAATACGGTAGGGGCGGACCCTGGCCAGGTGGAGCTTGTGGGCAGATGCAACCTCTGGGGGAAGAATAATTCCGCTGCTGCTTTGTATGCTGTAAACCTCCCCACGCCAGGTGGGATGGGCAGACAACATTGACCCACAACTGCCAGGGGCCTTTCCTGGGACTGAAGATCCCAACCTGGTCTCAACCTTGTCGCCTTCTCAGCACATACCTTTCCTGCACACATAATCCTGCCTTTCTCCGTCACTGCCTGATCCCACTAGGACAAAAGCATGCCGCCCAAAAAGGCCCATGTCAGGGAAATCGAGGAGACACTGCCATTTTCCACATTTTTGCTGTCTACATATCCCCGCCTCCGGTGGAAGGCTGCGTATGTGGCCGGGCAGCCAAGGCAAGGCCGAAATCCCGGCATCCTGGGCCCCAGCAATCCAATGGTTTACGGACGTGGGGACCCGGATGACATGTTTCCCACATACAGGAGGAATCCTTGGGCCCTTCACTGGCTCGCCCTTCAGCTCGGCCACGTCCACTACTGGCCCTGGCCTTTGGCCGGTGCCCCATTTAACGTGTGCTCCGGAGCGATGTTTCTCCACCCATCGCTATCATTCTGCCACCAGGGGATATGTGAGAGTGGGAGTCACCATTTGTCACTGGCAGCAGTGTCACAAGTCACTAGACTTCCAGGTACCAGCTGGCCTAGGCTGCCTTCTGCCCCAGGCAAGGTCCCGAATCCTTTATCCCAGATGCTGACACCTGGGCGCTGGCGGATATTCATTTTTATCAACACAGAGGTCTGAGTGAGGGTCAGCAGGCCAGCCAGGTGAAGTCAAGGCCAGGTGGGCGGGACTAAGGCTCCTTTGCCATCACCATGGAGACAGTCCCACCACGGGAACAGTGGGCGGAGCTTATGATGGGCCTGGTGACAAGACTGAGCCAATGGCAGAGATCTGGCCCGCCAGGCAGATGACACAGGGCCCTCCATTATGACCTATGACACCTAGTGGCCACAGGATTTGAGCACACCCTGGGAAAGCCCACGCAGGCACAGGGGAGCTTCTGGTTCCGACTGGTTCAGGGCATTGCTACAACAGGCCAGGTACCTCTTTCCCACTTTCCAGAGGATATCAGTACGCAATGCAACCCCACTCAGCATCTCTTGCCTCTCTCTGTCTCTCTCTGGATGTGTTCGCTCTCTGAAATCTCTTCCTTCTCCCCCTGAGTCACTTCACAGCTTGGAGTGCCTGACAGGGTGCCTAGAGACGAAAGAGCAAAGGGGGAAGGCCTCTGGCTCTACTGGTTGCCCGTGGGCCTACAAGATCTGCTGGTCTATCTGCAAGGTCTAGAGAGTGGTGATTGACCGGGGATCTACATCACGGGCCGACCCTGGCCAGGTGAAGCTTGCTGACATGTGGCAGCCTCTCCGGAGACTACTAATTCCGCTGGTCACATTGTATGCAAATACCCAGCTGAGAGCACAGGGCAGAAAACATTGACACATACCTGCCAGAGGCCTATTCTGGGTCTCAAGAGTCCACCCTGGTCTCCAGCGACTCAGCATCTCAGCACACACTTTGCCTGCACACATGGAATCCGCCTCTCTCCACAAATGCCTTCTCCTGCTAGGAAACACAGGATGTCACTCAGCCAAAGGAGAGCATAGGCAAAGTCAACTGAAGCCCGCGTTTTCACGATTTTGCCCTGTGCTGGTCCACAGCCTCCGGGGCACACTGCGTGTGCGTCACTTCTCCAAAGACAAGGCCGAAATTCGGGCATCCAGGGCCCTAGCAGTCCAGAGTCTGCGGATGGCGGCATATGGATCACCTCCTTTGCCACGTACAGGAGGGAGGCCTGGGCCCTAGCCCGGCTCCGCTAGAGCTCCACGACCTCAGCTATTTTCCCTGACCTTTGGCCCGTGCCCCTGTGAGTGTGTGATTTCTAGTTCCACTTCTCCTCCGACCACTCTCAATCCGCCACCTGCGGATACCTCAGCGTGGACATGAACATCTATCACTGTCTGCAGTGTCACAGGTCACTAGGAGTCTAGGCTCAGGCTGACCTTGGCTGTCTTCTGCCCAGGCAAGGAGCCTAATCCTTCAAAGGAAATGAGGACACGTGGTCACTGGCCGACATCCTTTCTTTCATCCACGCAGCGGTCTGTACGAGGGTAAAGAGGCCAGGTAGGACAGGTGAAGGCTGAGTGCGGGGCCTAAGGCTTCTTTCTCAATCACCATGGAGACAGCCACCGGAAGGCTGGGCGGAACTTCTGACGGGGACGGGTCACAAACTCTGAGCCAATAGGAGAGGTCCAGCCTAACATGCAAGTTAGGCAGAGGCCTCCATTTTACCCATGGACACACAACGGCCCCTTCTGTCCTTGGCCACAAAATCGAGGGCACCCAGGGAATAACTTCACAGCAGGCAACCCCTGATGTGGACAGGTTCGACACGCTGGGACAGCAGGCAGGTACCTCTTGTCCACTTACGCTGGGATATCAGTAGGCAAGGCGCCCTTCCTCAGCATCTGTGGCCCCTCTCTGTATGTGTTCACTCAGAGAAATCTCTCCGTTCTACCCCTGAGACAAATCACAGCTATGAGGGGCCGGAGAGAGAGCCTGGAGATGAAACAGGGGAGGCTTCTGGCTGTACCGCGTCCCCGTGGGTAGAGAAGAGCAGTTAGTCTCTCTGGAAGGTCTTAGCTTCTGTTGATTGACATGGGCAATACGGTAGGGGCGGACCCTGGCCAGGTGGAGCTTGTGGGCAGATGCAACCTCTGGGGGAAGAATAATTCCGCTGCTGCTTTGTATGCTGTAAACCTCCCCACGCCAGGTGGGATGGGCAGACAACATTGACCCACAACTGCCAGGGGCCTTTCCTGGGACTGAAGATCCCAACCTGGTCTCAACCTTGTCGCCTTCTCAGCACATACCTTTCCTGCACACATAATCCTGCCTTTCTCCGTCACTGCCTGATCCCACTAGGACAAAAGCATGCCGCCCAAAAAGGCCCATGTCAGGGAAATCGAGGAGACACTGCCATTTTCCACATTTTTGCTGTCTACATATCCCCGCCTCCGGTGGAAGGCTGCGTATGTGGCCGGGCAGCCAAGGCAAGGCCGAAATCCCGGCATCCTGGGCCCCAGCAATCCAATGGTTTACGGACGTGGGGACCCGGATGACATGTTTCCCACATACAGGAGGAATCCTTGGGCCCTTCACTGGCTCGCCCTTCAGCTCGGCCACGTCCACTACTGGCCCTGGCCTTTGGCCGGTGCCCCATTTAACGTGTGCTCCGGAGCGATGTTTCTCCACCCATCGCTATCATTCTGCCACCAGGGGATATGTGAGAGTGGGAGTCACCATTTGTCACTGGCAGCAGTGTCACAAGTCACTAGACTTCCAGGTACCAGCTGGCCTAGGCTGCCTTCTGCCCCAGGCAAGGTCCCCAATCCTTTATCCCAGATGCTGACACCTGGGCGCTGGCGGATATTCATTTTTATCAACACAGAGGTCTGAGTGAGGGTCAGCAGGCCAGCCAGGTGAAGTCAAGGCCAGGTGGGCGGGACTAAGGCTCCTTTGCCATCACCATGGAGACAGTCCCACCACCGGAACAGTGGGCGGAGCTTATGATGGGCCTGGTGACAAGACTGAGCCAATGGCAGAGATCTGGCCCGCCAGGCAGATGACACAGGGCCCTCCATTATGACCTATGACACCTAGTGGCCACAGGATTTGAGCACACCCTGGGAAAGCCCACGCAGGCACAGGGGAGCTTCTGGTTCCGACTGGTTCAGGGCATTGCTACAACAGGCCAGGTACCTCTTTCCCACTTTCCAGAGGATATCAGTACGCAATGCAACCCCACTCAGCATCTCTTGCCTCTCTCTGTCTCTCTCTGGATGTGTTCGCTCTCTGAAATCTCTTCCTTCTCCCCCTGAGTCACTTCACAGCTTGGAGTGCCTGACAGGGTGCCTAGAGACGAAAGAGCAAAGGGGGAAGGCCTCTGGCTCTACTGGTTGCCCGTGGGCCGACAAGATCTGCTGGTCTATCTGCAAGGTCTAGAGAGTGGTGATTGACCGGGGATCTACATCACGGGCCGACCCTGGCCAGGTGAAGCTTGCTGACATGTGGCAGCCTCTCCGGAGACTACTAATTCCGCTGGTCACATTGTATGCAAATACCCAGCTGAGAGCACAGGGCAGAAAACATTGACACATACCTGCCAGAGGCCTATTCTGGGTCTCAAGAGTCCACCCTGGTCTCCAGCGACTCAGCATCTCAGCACACACTTTGCCTGCACACATGGAATCCGCCTCTCTCCACAAATGCCTTCTCCTGCTAGGAAACACAGGATGTCACTCAGCCAAAGGAGAGCACAGGCAAAGTCAACTGAAGCCCGCGTTTTCACGATTTTGCCCTGTGCTGGTCCACAGCCTCCGGGGCACACTGCGTGTGCGTCACTTCTCCAAAGACAAGGCCGAAATTCGGGCATCCAGGGCCCTAGCAGTCCAGAGTCTGCGGATGGCGGCATATGGATCACCTCCTTTGCCACGTACAGGAGGGAGGCCTGGGCCCTAGCCCGGCTCCGCTAGAGCTCCACGACCTCAGCTATTTTCCCTGACCTTTGGCCCGTGCCCCCGTGAGTGTGTGATTTCTAGTTCCACTTCTCCTCCGACCACTCTCAATCCGCCACCTTCGGATACCTCAGCGTGGACATGAACATCTATCACTGTCTGCAGTGTCACGGGTCACTAGGAGTCTAGGCTCAGGCTGACCTTGGCTGTCTTCTGCCCAGGCAAGGAGCCTAATCCTTCAAAGGAAATGAGGACACGTGGTCACTGGCCGACATCCTTTCTTTCATCCACGCAGCGGTCTGTACGAGGGTAAAGAGGCCAGGTAGGACAGGTGAAGGCTGAGTGCGGGGCCTAAGGCTTCTTTCTCAATCACCATGGAGACAGCCACCGGAAGGCTGGGCGGAACTTCTGACGGGGACGGGTCACAAACTCTGAGCCAATAGGAGAGGTCCAGCCTAACATGCAAGTTAGGCAGAGGCCTCCATTTTACCCATGGACACACAACGGCCCCTTCTGTCCTTGGCCACAAAATCGAGGGCACCCAGGGAATAACTTCACAGCAGGCAACCCCTGATGTGGACAGGTTCGACACGCTGGGACAGCAGGCAGGTACCTCTTGTCCACTTACGCTGGGATATCAGTAGGCAAGGCGCCCTTCCTCAGCATCTGTGGCCCCTCTCTGTATGTGTTCACTCAGAGAAATCTCTCCGTTCTACCCCTGAGACAAATCACAGCTATGAGGGGCCGGAGAGAGAGCCTGGAGATGAAACAGGGGAGGCTTCTGGCTGTACCGCGTCCCCGTGGGTAGAGAAGAGCAGTTAGTCTCTCTGGAAGGTCTTAGCTTCTGTTGATTGACATGGGCAATACGGTAGGGGCGGACCCTGGCCAGGTGGAGCTTGTGGGCAGATGCAACCTCTGGGGGAAGAATAATTCCGCTGCTGCTTTGTATGCTGTAAACCTCCCCACGCCAGGTGGGATGGGCAGACAACATTGACCCACAACTGCCAGGGGCCTTTCCTGGGACTGAAGATCCCAACCTGGTCTCAACCTTGTCGCCTTCTCAGCACATACCTTTCCTGCACACATAATCCTGCCTTTCTCCGTCACTGCCTGATCCCACTAGGACAAAAGCATGCCGCCCAAAAAGGCCCATGTCAGGGAAATCGAGGAGACACTGCCATTTTCCACATTTTTGCTGTCTACATATCCCCGCCTCCGGTGGAAGGCTGCGTATGTGGCCGGGCAGCCAAGGCAAGGCCGAAATCCCGGCATCCTGGGCCCCAGCAATCCAATGGTTTACGGACGTGGGGACCCGGATGACATGTTTCCCACATACAGGAGGAATCCTTGGGCCCTTCACTGGCTCGCCCTTCAGCTCGGCCACGTCCACTACTGGCCCTGGCCTTTGGCCGGTGCCCCATTTAACGTGTGCTCCGGAGCGATGTTTCTCCACCCATCGCTATCATTCTGCCACCAGGGGATATGTGAGAGTGGGAGTCACCATTTGTCACTGGCAGCAGTGTCACAAGTCACTAGACTTCCAGGTACCAGCTGGCCTAGGCTGCCTTCTGCCCCAGGCAAGGTCCCCAATCCTTTATCCCAGATGCTGACACCTGGGCGCTGGCGGATATTCATTTTTATCAACACAGAGGTCTGAGTGAGGGTCAGCAGGCCAGCCAGGTGAAGTCAAGGCCAGGTGGGCGGGACTAAGGCTCCTTTGCCATCACCATGGAGACAGTCCCACCACCGGAACAGTGGGCGGAGCTTATGATGGGCCTGGTGACAAGACTGAGCCAATGGCAGAGATCTGGCCCGCCAGGCAGATGACACAGGGCCCTCCATTATGACCTATGACACCTAGTGGCCACAGGATTTGAGCACACCCTGGGAAAGCCCACGCAGGCACAGGGGAGCTTCTGGTTCCGACTGGTTCAGGGCATTGCTACAACAGGCCAGGTACCTCTTTCCCACTTTCCAGAGGATATCAGTACGCAATGCAACCCCACTCAGCATCTCTTGCCTCTCTCTGTCTCTCTCTGGATGTGTTCGCTCTCTGAAATCTCTTCCTTCTCCCCCTGAGTCACTTCACAGCTTGGAGTGCCTGACAGGGTGCCTAGAGACGAAAGAGCAAAGGGGGAAGGCCTCTGGCTCTACTGGTTGCCCGTGGGCCGACAAGATCTGCTGGTCTATCTGCAAGGTCTAGAGAGTGGTGATTGACCGGGGATCTACATCACGGGCCGACCCTGGCCAGGTG
Source organism: Loxodonta africana (assembly GCF_030014295.1). NCBI lineage: Eukaryota > Metazoa > Chordata > Mammalia > Proboscidea > Elephantidae > Loxodonta > Loxodonta africana. The sequence continues at coordinate 397,915 of NW_026974943.1, read as the reverse complement.
AAGCTTGCTGACATGTGGCAGCCTCTCCGGAGACTACTAATTCCGCTGGTCACATTGTATGCAAATACCCAGCTGAGAGCACAGGGCAGAAAACATTGACACATACCTGCCAGAGGCCTATTCTGGGTCTCAAGAGTCCACCCTGGTCTCCAGCGACTCAGCATCTCAGCACACACTTTGCCTGCACACATGGAATCCGCCTCTCTCCACAAATGCCTTCTCCTGCTAGGAAACACAGGATGTCACTCAGCCAAAGGAGAGCACAGGCAAAGTCAACTGAAGCCCGCGTTTTCACGATTTTGCCCTGTGCTGGTCCACAGCCTCCGGGGCACACTGCGTGTGCGTCACTTCTCCAAAGACAAGGCCGAAATTCGGGCATCCAGGGCCCTAGCAGTCCAGAGTCTGCGGATGGCGGCATATGGATCACCTCCTTTGCCACGTACAGGAGGGAGGCCTGGGCCCTAGCCCGGCTCCGCTAGAGCTCCACGACCTCAGCTATTTTCCCTGACCTTTGGCCCGTGCCCCTGTGAGTGTGTGATTTCTAGTTCCACTTCTCCTCCAACCACTCTCAATCCGCCACCTGCGGATACCTCAGCGTGGACATGAACATCTATCACTGTCTGCAGTGTCACAGGTCACTAGGAGTCTAGGCTCAGGCTGACCTTGGCTGTCTTCTGCCCAGGCAAGGAGCCTAATCCTTCAAAGGAAATGAGGACACGTGGTCACTGGCCGACATCCTTTCTTTCATCCACGCAGCGGTCTGTACGAGGGTAAAGAGGCCAGGTAGGACAGGTGAAGGCTGAGTGCGGGGCCTAAGGCTTCTTTCTCAATCACCATGGAGACAGCCACCGGAAGGCTGGGCGGAACTTCTGACGGGGACGGGTCACAAACTCTGAGCCAATAGGAGAGGTCCAGCCTAACACGCCAGTTAGGCAGAGGCCTCCATTTTACCCATGGACACACAACGGCCCCTTCTGTCCTTGGCCACAAAATCGAGGGCACCCAGGGAATAACTTCACAGCAGGCAACCCCTGATGTGGACAGGTTCGACACGCTGGGACAGCAGGCAGGTACCTCTTGTCCACTTACGCTGGGATATCAGTAGGCAAGGCGCCCTTCCTCAGCATCTGTGGCCCCTCTCTGTATGTGTTCACTCAGAGAAAAATCTCCGTTCTACCCCTGAGACAAATCACAGCTATGAGGGGCCGGAGAGAGAGCCTGGAGATGAAACAGGGGAGGCTTCTGGCTGTACCGCGTCCCCGTGGGTAGAGAAGAGCAGTTAGTCTCTCTGGAAGGTCTTAGCTTCTGTTGATTGACATGGGCAATACGGTAGGGGCGGACCCTGGCCAGGTGGAGCTTGTGGGCAGATGCAACCTCTGGGAGGAGAATAATTCCGCTGCTGCTTTGTATGCTGTAAACCTCCCCACGCCAGGTGGGATGGGCAGACAACATTGACCCACAACTGCCAGGGGCCTTTCCTGGGACTGAAGATCCCAACCTGGTCTCAACCTTGTCGCCTTCTCAGCACATACCTTTCCTGCACACATAATCCTGCCTTTCTCCGTCACTGCCTGATCCCACTAGGACAAAAGCATGCCGCCCAAAAAGGCCCATGTCAGGGAAATCGAGGAGACACTGCCATTTTCCACATTTTTGCTGTCTACATATCCCCGCCTCCGGTGGAAGGCTGCGTATGTGGCCGGGCAGCCAAGGCAAGGCCGAAATCCCGGCATCCTGGGCCCCAGCAATCCAATGGTTTACGGACGTGGGGACCCGGATGACATGTTTCCCACATACAGGAGGAATCCTTGGGCCCTTCACTGGCTCGCCCTTCAGCTCGGCCACGTCCACTACTGGCCCTGGCCTTTGGCCGGTGCCCCATTTAACGTGTGCTCCGGAGCGATGTTTCTCCACCCATCGCTATCATTCTGCCACCAGGGGATATGTGAGAGTGGGAGTCACCATTTGTCACTGGCAGCAGTGTCACAAGTCACTAGACTTCCAGGTACCAGCTGGCCTAGGCTGCCTTCTGCCCCAGGCAAGGTCCCCAATCCTTTATCCCAGATGCTGACACCTGGGCGCTGGCGGATATTCATTTTTATCAACACAGAGGTCTGAGTGAGGGTCAGCAGGCCAGCCAGGTGAAGTCAAGGCCAGGTGGGCGGGACTAAGGCTCCTTTGCCATCACCATGGAGACAGTCCCACCACCGGAACAGTGGGCGGAGCTTATGATGGGCCTGGTGACAAGACTGAGCCAATGGCAGAGATCTGGCCCGCCAGGCAGATGACACAGGGCCCTCCATTATGACCTATGACACCTAGTGGCCACAGGATTTGAGCACACCCTGGGAAAGCCCACGCAGGCACAGGGGAGCTTCTGGTTCCGACTGGTTCAGGGCATTGCTACAACAGGCCAGGTACCTCTTTCCCACTTTCCAGAGGATATCAGTACGCAATGCAACCCCACTCAGCATCTCTTGCCTCTCTCTGTCTCTCTCTGGATGTGTTCGCTCTCTGAAATCTCTTCCTTCTCCCCCTGAGTCACTTCACAGCTTGGAGTGCCTGACAGGGTGCCTAGAGACGAAAGAGCAAAGGGGGAAGGCCTCTGGCTCTACTGGTTGCCCGTGGGCCGACAAGATCTGCTGGTCTATCTGCAAGGTCTAGAGAGTGGTGATTGACCGGGGATCTACATCACGGGCCGACCCTGGCCAGGTGAAGCTTGCTGACATGTGGCAGCCTCTCCGGAGACTACTAATTCCGCTGGTCACATTGTATGCAAATACCCAGCTGAGAGCACAGGGCAGAAAACATTGACACATACCTGCCAGAGGCCTATTCTGGGTCTCAAGAGTCCACCCTGGTCTCCAGCGACTCAGCATCTCAGCACACACTTTGCCTGCACACATGGAATCCGCCTCTCTCCACAAATGCCTTCTCCTGCTAGGAAACACAGGATGTCACTCAGCCAAAGGAGAGCACAGGCAAAGTCAACTGAAGCCCGCGTTTTCACGATTTTGCCCTGTGCTGGTCCACAGCCTCCGGGGCACACTGCGTGTGCGTCACTTCTCCAAAGACAAGGCCGAAATTCGGGCATCCAGGGCCCTAGCAGTCCAGAGTCTGCGGATGGCGGCATATGGATCACCTCCTTTGCCACGTACAGGAGGGAGGCCTGGGCCCTAGCCCGGCTCCGCTAGAGCTCCACGACCTCAGCTATTTTCCCTGACCTTTGGCCCGTGCCCCTGTGAGTGTGTGATTTCTAGTTCCACTTCTCCTCCAACCACTCTCAATCCGCCACCTGCGGATACCTCAGCGTGGACATGAACATCTATCACTGTCTGCAGTGTCACAGGTCACTAGGAGTCTAGGCTCAGGCTGACCTTGGCTGTCTTCTGCCCAGGCAAGGAGCCTAATCCTTCAAAGGAAATGAGGACACGTGGTCACTGGCCGACATCCTTTCTTTCATCCACGCAGCGGTCTGTACGAGGGTAAAGAGGCCAGGTAGGACAGGTGAAGGCTGAGTGCGGGGCCTAAGGCTTCTTTCTCAATCACCATGGAGACAGCCACCGGAAGGCTGGGCGGAACTTCTGACGGGGACGGGTCACAAACTCTGAGCCAATAGGAGAGGTCCAGCCTAACACGCCAGTTAGGCAGAGGCCTCCATTTTACCCATGGACACACAACGGCCCCTTCTGTCCTTGGCCACAAAATCGAGGGCACCCAGGGAATAACTTCACAGCAGGCAACCCCTGATGTGGACAGGTTCGACACGCTGGGACAGCAGGCAGGTACCTCTTGTCCACTTACGCTGGGATATCAGTAGGCAAGGCGCCCTTCCTCAGCATCTGTGGCCCCTCTCTGTATGTGTTCACTCAGAGAAAAATCTCCGTTCTACCCCTGAGACAAATCACAGCTATGAGGGGCCGGAGAGAGAGCCTGGAGATGAAACAGGGGAGGCTTCTGGCTGTACCGCGTCCCCGTGGGTAGAGAAGAGCAGTTAGTCTCTCTGGAAGGTCTTAGCTTCTGTTGATTGACATGGGCAATACGGTAGGGGCGGACCCTGGCCAGGTGGAGCTTGTGGGCAGATGCAACCTCTGGGAGGAGAATAATTCCGCTGCTGCTTTGTATGCTGTAAACCTCCCCACGCCAGGTGGGATGGGCAGACAACATTGACCCACAACTGCCAGGGGCCTTTCCTGGGACTGAAGATCCCAACCTGGTCTCAACCTTGTCGCCTTCTCAGCACATACCTTTCCTGCACACATAATCCTGCCTTTCTCCGTCACTGCCTGATCCCACTAGGACAAAAGCATGCCGCCCAAAAAGGCCCATGTCAGGGAAATCGAGGAGACACTGCCATTTTCCACATTTTTGCTGTCTACATATCCCCGCCTCCGGTGGAAGGCTGCGTATGTGGCCGGGCAGCCAAGGCAAGGCCGAAATCCCGGCATCCTGGGCCCCAGCAATCCAATGGTTTACGGACGTGGGGACCCGGATGACATGTTTCCCACATACAGGAGGAATCCTTGGGCCCTTCACTGGCTCGCCCTTCAGCTCGGCCACGTCCACTACTGGCCCTGGCCTTTGGCCGGTGCCCCATTTAACGTGTGCTCCGGAGCGATGTTTCTCCACCCATCGCTATCATTCTGCCACCAGGGGATATGTGAGAGTGGGAGTCACCATTTGTCACTGGCAGCAGTGTCACAAGTCACTAGACTTCCAGGTACCAGCTGGCCTAGGCTGCCTTCTGCCCCAGGCAAGGTCCCCAATCCTTTATCCCAGATGCTGACACCTGGGCGCTGGCGGATATTCATTTTTATCAACACAGAGGTCTGAGTGAGGGTCAGCAGGCCAGCCAGGTGAAGTCAAGGCCAGGTGGGCGGGACTAAGGCTCCTTTGCCATCACCATGGAGACAGTCCCACCACCGGAACAGTGGGCGGAGCTTATGATGGGCCTGGTGACAAGACTGAGCCAATGGCAGAGATCTGGCCCGCCAGGCAGATGACACAGGGCCCTCCATTATGACCTATGACACCTAGTGGCCACAGGATTTGAGCACACCCTGGGAAAGCCCACGCAGGCACAGGGGAGCTTCTGGTTCCGACTGGTTCAGGGCATTGCTACAACAGGCCAGGTACCTCTTTCCCACTTTCCAGAGGATATCAGTACGCAATGCAACCCCACTCAGCATCTCTTGCCTCTCTCTGTCTCTCTCTGGATGTGTTCACTCTCTGAAATCTCTTCCTTCTCCCCCTGAGTCACTTCACAGCTTGGAGTGCCTGACAGGGTGCCTAGAGACGAAAGAGCAAAGGGGGAAGGCCTCTGGCTCTACTGGTTGCCCGTGGGCCGACAAGATCTGCTGGTCTATCTGCAAGGTCTAGAGAGTGGTGATTGACCGGGGATCTACATCACGGGCCGACCCTGGCCAGGTGAAGCTTGCTGACATGTGGCAGCCTCTCCGGAGACTACTAATTCCGCTGGTCACATTGTATGCAAATACCCAGCTGAGAGCACAGGGCAGAAAACATTGACACATACCTGCCAGAGGCCTATTCTGGGTCTCAAGAGTCCACCCTGGTCTCCAGCGACTCAGCATCTCAGCACACACTTTGCCTGCACACATGGAATCCGCCTCTCTCCACAAATGCCTTCTCCTGCTAGGAAACACAGGATGTCACTCAGCCAAAGGAGAGCACAGGCAAAGTCAACTGAAGCCCGCGTTTTCACGATTTTGCCCTGTGCTGGTCCACAGCCTCCGGGGCACACTGCGTGTGCGTCACTTCTCCAAAGACAAGGCCGAAATTCGGGCATCCAGGGCCCTAGCAGTCCAGAGTCTGCGGATGGCGGCATATGGATCACCTCCTTTGCCACGTACAGGAGGGAGGCCTGGGCCCTAGCCCGGCTCCGCTAGAGCTCCACGACCTCAGCTATTTTCCCTGACCTTTGGCCCGTGCCCCCGTGAGTGTGTGATTTCTAGTTCCACTTCTCCTCCGACCACTCTCAATCCGCCACCTGCGGATACCTCAGCGTGGACATGAACATCTATCACTGTCTGCAGTGTCACGGGTCACTAGGAGTCTAGGCTCAGGCTGACCTTGGCTGTCTTCTGCCCAGGCAAGGAGCCTAATCCTTCAAAGGAAATGAGGACACGTGGTCACTGGCCGACATCCTTTCTTTCATCCACGCAGCGGTCTGTACGAGGGTAAAGAGGCCAGGTAGGACAGGTGAAGGCTGAGTGCGGGGCCTAAGGCTTCTTTCTCAATCACCATGGAGACAGCCACCGGAAGGCTGGGCGGAACTTCTGACGGGGACGGGTCACAAACTCTGAGCCAATAGGAGAGGTCCAGCCTAACATGCAAGTTAGGCAGAGGCCTCCATTTTACCCATGGACACACAACGGCCCCTTCTGTCCTTGGCCACAAAATCGAGGGCACCCAGGGAATAACTTCACAGCAGGCAACCCCTGATGTGGACAGGTTCGACACGCTGGGACAGCAGGCAGGTACCTCTTGTCCACTTACGCTGGGATATCAGTAGGCAAGGCGCCCTTCCTCAGCATCTGTGGCCCCTCTCTGTATGTGTTCACTCAGAGAAATCTCTCCGTTCTACCCCTGAGACAAATCACAGCTATGAGGGGCCGGAGAGAGAGCCTGGAGATGAAACAGGGGAGGCTTCTGGCTGTACCGCGTCCCCGTGGGTAGAGAAGAGCAGTTAGTCTCTCTGGAAGGTCTTAGCTTCTGTTGATTGACATGGGCAATACGGTAGGGGCGGACCCTGGCCAGGTGGAGCTTGTGGGCAGATGCAACCTCTGGGGGAAGAATAATTCCGCTGCTGCTTTGTATGCTGTAAACCTCCCCACGCCAGGTGGGATGGGCAGACAACATTGACCCACAACTGCCAGGGGCCTTTCCTGGGACTGAAGATCCCAACCTGGTCTCAACCTTGTCGCCTTCTCAGCACATACCTTTCCTGCACACATAATCCTGCCTTTCTCCGTCACTGCCTGATCCCACTAGGACAAAAGCATGCCGCCCAAAAAGGCCCATGTCAGGGAAATCGAGGAGACACTGCCATTTTCCACATTTTTGCTGTCTACATATCCCCGCCTCCGGTGGAAGGCTGCGTATGTGGCCGGGCAGCCAAGGCAAGGCCGAAATCCCGGCATCCTGGGCCCCAGCAATCCAATGGTTTACGGACGTGGGGACCCGGATGACATGTTTCCCACATACAGGAGGAATCCTTGGGCCCTTCACTGGCTCGCCCTTCAGCTCGGCCACGTCCACTACTGGCCCTGGCCTTTGGCCGGTGCCCCATTTAACGTGTGCTCCGGAGCGATGTTTCTCCACCCATCGCTATCATTCTGCCACCAGGGGATATGTGAGAGTGGGAGTCACCATTTGTCACTGGCAGCAGTGTCACAAGTCACTAGACTTCCAGGTACCAGCTGGCCTAGGCTGCCTTCTGCCCCAGGCAAGGTCCCGAATCCTTTATCCCAGATGCTGACACCTGGGCGCTGGCGGATATTCATTTTTATCAACACAGAGGTCTGAGTGAGGGTCAGCAGGCCAGCCAGGTGAAGTCAAGGCCAGGTGGGCGGGACTAAGGCTCCTTTGCCATCACCATGGAGACAGTCCCACCACCGGAACAGTGGGCGGAGCTTATGATGGGCCTGGTGACAAGACTGAGCCAATGGCAGAGATCTGGCCCGCCAGGCAGATGACACAGGGCCCTCCATTATGACCTATGACACCTAGTGGCCACAGGATTTGAGCACACCCTGGGAAAGCCCACGCAGGCACAGGGGAGCTTCTGGTTCCGACTGGTTCAGGGCATTGCTACAACAGGCCAGGTACCTCTTTCCCACTTTCCAGAGGATATCAGTACGCAATGCAACCCCACTCAGCATCTCTTGCCTCTCTCTGTCTCTCTCTGGATGTGTTCGCTCTCTGAAATCTCTTCCTTCTCCCCCTGAGTCACTTCACAGCTTGGAGTGCCTGACAGGGTGCCTAGAGACGAAAGAGCAAAGGGGGAAGGCCTCTGGCTCTACTGGTTGCCCGTGGGCCGACAAGATCTGCTGGTCTATCTGCAAGGTCTAGAGAGTGGTGATTGACCGGGGATCTACATCACGGGCCGACCCTGGCCAGGTGAAGCTTGCTGACATGTGGCAGCCTCTCCGGAGACTACTAATTCCGCTGGTCACATTGTATGCAAATACCCAGCTGAGAGCACAGGGCAGAAAACATTGACACATACCTGCCAGAGGCCTATTCTGGGTCTCAAGAGTCCACCCTGGTCTCCAGCGACTCAGCATCTCAGCACACACTTTGCCTGCACACATGGAATCCGCCTCTCTCCACAAATGCCTTCTCCTGCTAGGAAACACAGGATGTCACTCAGCCAAAGGAGAGCACAGGCAAAGTCAACTGAAGCCCGCGTTTTCACGATTTTGCCCTGTGCTGGTCCACAGCCTCCGGGGCACACTGCGTGTGCGTCACTTCTCCAAAGACAAGGCCGAAATTCGGGCATCCAGGGCCCTAGCAGTCCAGAGTCTGCGGATGGCGGCATATGGATCACCTCCTTTGCCACGTACAGGAGGGAGGCCTGGGCCCTAGCCCGGCTCCGCTAGAGCTCCACGACCTCAGCTATTTTCCCTGACCTTTGGCCCGTGCCCCTGTGAGTGTGTGATTTCTAGTTCCACTTCTCCTCCAACTACTCTCAATCCGCCACCTGCGGATACCTCAGCGTGGACATGAACATCTATCACTGTCTGCAGTGTCACACGTCACTAGGAGTCTAGGCTCAGGCTGACCTTGGCTGTCTTCTGCCCAGGCAAGGAGCCTAATCCTTCAAAGGAAATGAGGACACGTGGTCACTGGCCGACATCCTTTCTTTCATCCACGCAGCGGTCTGTACGAGGGTAAAGAGGCCAGGTAGGACAGGTGAAGGCTGAGTGCGGGGCCTAAGGCTTCTTTCTCAATCACCATGGAGACAGCCACCGGAAGGCTGGGCGGAACTTCTGACGGGGACGGGTCACAAACTCTGAGCCAATAGGAGAGGTCCAGCCTAACACGCCAGTTAGGCAGAGGCCTCCATTTTACCCATGGACACACAACGGCCCCTTCTGTCCTTGGCCACAAAATCGAGGGCACCCAGGGAATAACTTCACAGCAGGCAACCCCTGATGTGGACAGGTTCGACACGCTGGGACAGCAGGCAGGTACCTCTTGTCCACTTACGCTGGGATATCAGTAGGCAAGGCGCCCTTCCTCAGCATCTGTGGCCCCTCTCTGTATGTGTTCACTCAGAGAAAAATCTCCGTTCTACCCCTGAGACAAATCACAGCTATGAGGGGCCGGAGAGAGAGCCTGGAGATGAAACAGGGGAGGCTTCTGGCTGTACCGCGTCCCCGTGGGTAGAGAAGAGCAGTTAGTCTCTCTGGAAGGTCTTAGCTTCTGTTGATTGACATGGGCAATACGGTAGGGGCGGACCCTGGCCAGGTGGAGCTTGTGGGCAGATGCAACCTCTGGGAGGAGAATAATTCCGCTGCTGCTTTGTATGCTGTAAACCTCCCCACGCCAGGTGGGATGGGCAGACAACATTGACCCACAACTGCCAGGGGCCTTTCCTGGGACTGAAGATCCCAACCTGGTCTCAACCTTGTCGCCTTCTCAGCACATACCTTTCCTGCACACATAATCCTGCCTTTCTCCGTCACTGCCTGATCCCACTAGGACAAAAGCATGCCGCCCAAAAAGGCCCATGTCAGGGAAATCGAGGAGACACTGCCATTTTCCACATTTTTGCTGTCTACATATCCCCGCCTCCGGTGGAAGGCTGCGTATGTGGCCGGGCAGCCAAGGCAAGGCCGAAATCCCGGCATCCTGGGCCCCAGCAATCCAATGGTTTACGGACGTGGGGACCCGGATGACATGTTTCCCACATACAGGAGGAATCCTTGGGCCCTTCACTGGCTCGCCCTTCAGCTCGGCCACGTCCACTACTGGCCCTGGCCTTTGGCCGGTGCCCCATTTAACGTGTGCTCCGGAGCGATGTTTCTCCACCCATCGCTATCATTCTGCCACCAGGGGATATGTGAGAGTGGGAGTCACCATTTGTCACTGGCAGCAGTGTCACAAGTCACTAGACTTCCAGGTACCAGCTGGCCTAGGCTGCCTTCTGCCCCAGGCAAGGTCCCGAATCCTTTATCCCAGATGCTGACACCTGGGCGCTGGCGGATATTCATTTTTATCAACACAGAGGTCTGAGTGAGGGTCAGCAGGCCAGCCAGGTGAAGTCAAGGCCAGGTGGGCGGGACTAAGGCTCCTTTGCCATCACCATGGAGACAGTCCCACCACCGGAACAGTGGGCGGAGCTTATGATGGGCCTGGTGACAAGACTGAGCCAATGGCAGAGATCTGGCCCGCCAGGCAGATGACACAGGGCCCTCCATTATGACCTATGACACCTAGTGGCCACAGGATTTGAGCACACCCTGGGAAAGCCCACGCAGGCACAGGGGAGCTTCTGGTTCCGACTGGTTCAGGGCATTGCTACAACAGGCCAGGTACCTCTTTCCCACTTTCCAGAGGATATCAGTACGCAGTGCAACCCCACTCAGCATCTCTTGCCTCTCTCTGTCTCTCTCTGGATGTGTTCGCTCTCTGAAATCTCTTCCTTCTCCCCCTGAGTCACTTCACAGCTTGGAGTGCCTGACAGGGTGCCTAGAGACGAAAGAGCAAAGGGGGAAGGCCTCTGGCTCTACTGGTTGCCCATGGGCCGACAAGATCTGCTAGTCTATCTGCAAGGTCTAGAGAGTGGTGATTGACCGGGGATCTACATCACGGGCCGACCCTGGCCAGGTGAAGCTTGCTGACATGTGGCAGCCTCTCCGGAGACTACTAATTCCGCTGGTCACATTGTATGCAAATACCCAGCTGAGAGCACAGGGCAGAAAACATTGACACATACCTGCCAGAGGCCTATTCTGGGTCTCAAGAGTCCACCCTGGTCTCCAGCGACTCAGCATCTCAGCACACACTTTGCCTGCACACATGGAATCCGCCTCTCTCCACAAATGCCTTCTCCTGCTAGGAAACACAGGATGTCACTCAGCCAAAGGAGAGCACAGGCAAAGTCAACTGAAGCCCGCGTTTTCACGATTTTGCCCTGTGCTGGTCCACAGCCTCCGGGGCACACTGCGTGTGCGTCACTTCTCCAAAGACAAGGCCGAAATTCGGGCATCCAGGGCCCTAGCAGTCCAGAGTCTGCGGATGGCGGCATATGGATCACCTCCTTTGCCACGTACAGGAGGGAGGCCTGGGCCCTAGCCCGGCTCCGCTAGAGCTCCACGACCTCAGCTATTTTCCCTGACCTTTGGCCCGTGCCCCTGTGAGTGTGTGATTTCTAGTTCCACTTCTCCTCCAACCACTCTCAATCCGCCACCTGCGGATACCTCAGCGTGGACATGAACATCTATCACTGTCTGCAGTGTCACACGTCACTAGGAGTCTAGGCTCAGGCTGACCTTGGCTGTCTTCTGCCCAGGCAAGGAGCCTAATCCTTCAAAGGAAATGAGGACACGTGGTCACTGGCCGACATCCTTTCTTTCATCCACGCAGCGGTCTGTACGAGGGTAAAGAGGCCAGGTAGGACAGGTGAAGGCTGAGTGCGGGGCCTAAGGCTTCTTTCTCAATCACCATGGAGACAGCCACCGGAAGGCTGGGCGGAACTTCTGACGGGGACGGGTCACAAACTCTGAGCCAATAGGAGAGGTCCAGCCTAACACGCCAGTTAGGCAGAGGCCTCCATTTTACCCATGGACACACAACGGCCCCTTCTGTCCTTGGCCACAAAATCGAGGGCACCCAGGGAATAACTTCACAGCAGGCAACCCCTGATGTGGACAGGTTCGACACGCTGGGACAGCAGGCAGGTACCTCTTGTCCACTTACGCTGGGATATCAGTAGGCAAGGCGCCCTTCCTCAGCATCTGTGGCCCCTCTCTGTATGTGTTCACTCAGAGAAAAATCTCCGTTCTACCCCTGAGACAAATCACAGCTATGAGGGGCCGGAGAGAGAGCCTGGAGATGAAACAGGGGAGGCTTCTGGCTGTACCGCGTCCCCGTGGGTAGAGAAGAGCAGTTAGTCTCTCTGGAAGGTCTTAGCTTCTGTTGATTGACATGGGCAATACAGTAGGGGCGGACCCTGGCCAGGTGGAGCTTGTGGGCAGATGCAACCTCTGGGAGGAGAATAATTCCGCTGCTGCTTTGTATGCTGTAAACCTCCCCACGCCAGGTGGGATGGGCAGACAACATTGACCCACAACTGCCAGGGGCCTTTCCTGGGACTGAAGATCCCAACCTGGTCTCAACCTTGTCGCCTTCTCAGCACATACCTTTCCTGCACACATAATCCTGCCTTTCTCCGTCACTGCCTGATCCCACTAGGACAAAAGCATGCCGCCCAAAAAGGCCCATGTCAGGGAAATCGAGGAGACACTGCCATTTTCCACATTTTTGCTGTCTACATATCCCCGCCTCCGGTGGAAGGCTGCGTATGTGGCCGGGCAGCCAAGGCAAGGCCGAAATCCCGGCATCCTGGGCCCCAGCAATCCAATGGTTTACGGACGTGGGGACCCGGATGACATGTTTCCCACATACAGGAGGAATCCTTGGGCCCTTCACTGGCTCGCCCTTCAGCTCGGCCACGTCCACTACTGGCCCTGGCCTTTGGCCGGTGCCCCATTTAACGTGTGCTCCGGAGCGATGTTTCTCCACCCATCGCTATCATTCTGCCACCAGGGGATATGTGAGAGTGGGAGTCACCATTTGTCACTGGCAGCAGTGTCACAAGTCACTAGACTTCCAGGTACCAGCTGGCCTAGGCTGCCTTCTGCCCCAGGCAAGGTCCCCAATCCTTTATCCCAGATGCTGACACCTGGGCGCTGGCGGATATTCATTTTTATCAACACAGAGGTCTGAGTGAGGGTCAGCAGGCCAGCCAGGTGAAGTCAAGGCCAGGTGGGCGGGACTAAGGCTCCTTTGCCATCACCATGGAGACAGTCCCACCACCGGAACAGTGGGCGGAGCTTATGATGGGCCTGGTGACAAGACTGAGCCAATGGCAGAGATCTGGCCCACCAGGCAGATGACACAGGGCCCTCCATTATGACCTATGACACCTAGTGGCCACAGGATTTGAGCACACCCTGGGAAAGCCCACGCAGGCACAGGGGAGCTTCTGGTTCCGACTGGTTCAGGGCATTGCTACAACAGGCCAGGTACCTCTTTCCCACTTTCCAGAGGATATCAGTACGCAGTGCAACCCCACTCAGCATCTCTTGCCTCTCTCTGTCTCTCTCTGGATGTGTTCGCTCTCTGAAATCTCTTCCTTCTCCCCCTGAGTCACTTCACAGCTTGGAGTGCCTGACAGGGTGCCTAGAGACGAAAGAGCAAAGGGGGAAGGCCTCTGGCTCTACTGGTTGCCCATGGGCCGACAAGATCTGCTAGTCTATCTGCAAGGTCTAGAGAGTGGTGATTGACCGGGGATCTACATCACGGGCCGACCCTGGCCAGGTGAAGCTTGCTGACATGTGGCAGCCTCTCCGGAGACTACTAATTCCACTGGTCACATTGTATGCAAATACCCAGCTGAGAGCACAGGGCAGAAAACATTGACACATACCTGCCAGAGGCCTATTCTGGGTCTCAAGAGTCCACCCTGGTCTCCAGCGACTCAGCATCTCAGCACACACTTTGCCTGCACACATGGAATCCGCCTCTCTCCACAAATGCCTTCTCCTGCTAGGAAACACAGGATGTCACTCAGCCAAAGGAGAGCACAGGCAAAGTCAACTGAAGCCCGCGTTTTCACGATTTTGCCCTGTGCTGGTCCACAGCCTCCGGGGCACACTGTGTGTGCGTCACTTCTCCGAAGACAAGGCCGAAATTCGGGCATCCAGGGCCCTAGCAGTCCAGAGTCTGCAGATGGCGGCATATGGATCACCTCTTTGCCACGTACAGGAGGGAGGCCTGGGCCCTAGCCTGGCTCCGCTAGAGCTCCACGACCTCAGCTATTTTCCCTGACCTTTGGCCCGTGCCCCCGTGAGTGTGTGATTTCTAGTTCCACTTCTCCTCCGACCACTCTCAATCCGCCACCTGCGGATACCTCAGCGTGGACATGAACATCTATCACTGTCTGCAGTGTCACGGGTCACTAGGAGTCTAGGCTCAGGCTGACCTTGGCTGTCTTCTGCCCAGGCAAGGAGCCTAATCCTTCAAAGGAAATGAGGACACGTGGTCACTGGCCGACATCCTTTCTTTCATCCACGCAGCGGTCTGTACGAGGGTAAAGAGGCCAGGTAGGACAGGTGAAGGCTGAGTGCGGGGCCTAAGGCTTCTTTCTCAATCACCATGGAGACAGCCACCGGAAGGCTGGGCGGAACTTCTGACGGGGACGGGTCACAAACTCTGAGCCAATAGGAGAGGTCCAGCCTAACATGCAAGTTAGGCAGAGGCCTCCATTTTACCCATGGACACACAACGGCCCCTTCTGTCCTTGGCCACAAAATCGAGGGCACCCAGGGAATAACTTCACAGCAGGCAACCCCTGATGTGGACAGGTTCGACACGCTGGGACAGCAGGCAGGTACCTCTTGTCCACTTACGCTGGGATATCAGTAGGCAAGGCGCCCTTCCTCAGCATCTGTGGCCCCTCTCTGTATGTGTTCACTCAGAGAAATCTCTCCGTTCTACCCCTGAGACAAATCACAGCTATGAGGGGCCGGAGAGAGAGCCTGGAGATGAAACAGGGGAGGCTTCTGGCTGTACCGCGTCCCCGTGGGTAGAGAAGAGCAGTTAGTCTCTCTGGAAGGTCTTAGCTTCTGTTGATTGACATGGGCAATACGGTAGGGGCGGACCCTGGCCAGGTGGAGCTTGTGGGCAGATGCAACCTCTGGGGGAAGAATAATTCCGCTGCTGCTTTGTATGCTGTAAACCTCCCCACGCCAGGTGGGATGGGCAGACAACATTGACCCACAACTGCCAGGGGCCTTTCCTGGGACTGAAGATCCCAACCTGGTCTCAACCTTGTCGCCTTCTCAGCACATACCTTTCCTGCACACATAATCCTGCCTTTCTCCGTCACTGCCTGATCCCACTAGGACAAAAGCATGCCGCCCAAAAAGGCCCATGTCAGGGAAATCGAGGAGACACTGCCATTTTCCACATTTTTGCTGTCTACATATCCCCGCCTCCGGTGGAAGGCTGCGTATGTGGCCGGGCAGCCAAGGCAAGGCCGAAATCCCGGCATCCTGGGCCCCAGCAATCCAATGGTTTACGGACGTGGGGACCCGGATGACATGTTTCCCACATACAGGAGGAATCCTTGGGCCCTTCACTGGCTCGCCCTTCAGCTCGGCCACGTCCACTACTGGCCCTGGCCTTTGGCCGGTGCCCCATTTAACGTGTGCTCCGGAGCGATGTTTCTCCACCCATCGCTATCATTCTGCCACCAGGGGATATGTGAGAGTGGGAGTCACCATTTGTCACTGGCAGCAGTGTCACAAGTCACTAGACTTCCAGGTACCAGCTGGCCTAGGCTGCCTTCTGCCCCAGGCAAGGTCCCGAATCCTTTATCCCAGATGCTGACACCTGGGCGCTGGCGGATATTCATTTTTATCAACACAGAGGTCTGAGTGAGGGTCAGCAGGCCAGCCAGGTGAAGTCAAGGCCAGGTGGGCGGGACTAAGGCTCCTTTGCCATCACCATGGAGACAGTCCCACCACGGGAACAGTGGGCGGAGCTTATGATGGGCCTGGTGACAAGACTGAGCCAATGGCAGAGATCTGGCCCGCCAGGCAGATGACACAGGGCCCTCCATTATGACCTATGACACCTAGTGGCCACAGGATTTGAGCACACCCTGGGAAAGCCCACGCAGGCACAGGGGAGCTTCTGGTTCCGACTGGTTCAGGGCATTGCTACAACAGGCCAGGTACCTCTTTCCCACTTTCCAGAGGATATCAGTACGCAATGCAACCCCACTCAGCATCTCTTGCCTCTCTCTGTCTCTCTCTGGATGTGTTCGCTCTCTGAAATCTCTTCCTTCTCCCCCTGAGTCACTTCACAGCTTGGAGTGCCTGACAGGGTGCCTAGAGACGAAAGAGCAAAGGGGGAAGGCCTCTGGCTCTACTGGTTGCCCGTGGGCCTACAAGATCTGCTGGTCTATCTGCAAGGTCTAGAGAGTGGTGATTGACCGGGGATCTACATCACGGGCCGACCCTGGCCAGGTGAAGCTTGCTGACATGTGGCAGCCTCTCCGGAGACTACTAATTCCGCTGGTCACATTGTATGCAAATACCCAGCTGAGAGCACAGGGCAGAAAACATTGACACATACCTGCCAGAGGCCTATTCTGGGTCTCAAGAGTCCACCCTGGTCTCCAGCGACTCAGCATCTCAGCACACACTTTGCCTGCACACATGGAATCCGCCTCTCTCCACAAATGCCTTCTCCTGCTAGGAAACACAGGATGTCACTCAGCCAAAGGAGAGCATAGGCAAAGTCAACTGAAGCCCGCGTTTTCACGATTTTGCCCTGTGCTGGTCCACAGCCTCCGGGGCACACTGCGTGTGCGTCACTTCTCCAAAGACAAGGCCGAAATTCGGGCATCCAGGGCCCTAGCAGTCCAGAGTCTGCGGATGGCGGCATATGGATCACCTCCTTTGCCACGTACAGGAGGGAGGCCTGGGCCCTAGCCCGGCTCCGCTAGAGCTCCACGACCTCAGCTATTTTCCCTGACCTTTGGCCCGTGCCCCTGTGAGTGTGTGATTTCTAGTTCCACTTCTCCTCCGACCACTCTCAATCCGCCACCTGCGGATACCTCAGCGTGGACATGAACATCTATCACTGTCTGCAGTGTCACAGGTCACTAGGAGTCTAGGCTCAGGCTGACCTTGGCTGTCTTCTGCCCAGGCAAGGAGCCTAATCCTTCAAAGGAAATGAGGACACGTGGTCACTGGCCGACATCCTTTCTTTCATCCACGCAGCGGTCTGTACGAGGGTAAAGAGGCCAGGTAGGACAGGTGAAGGCTGAGTGCGGGGCCTAAGGCTTCTTTCTCAATCACCATGGAGACAGCCACCGGAAGGCTGGGCGGAACTTCTGACGGGGACGGGTCACAAACTCTGAGCCAATAGGAGAGGTCCAGCCTAACATGCAAGTTAGGCAGAGGCCTCCATTTTACCCATGGACACACAACGGCCCCTTCTGTCCTTGGCCACAAAATCGAGGGCACCCAGGGAATAACTTCACAGCAGGCAACCCCTGATGTGGACAGGTTCGACACGCTGGGACAGCAGGCAGGTACCTCTTGTCCACTTACGCTGGGATATCAGTAGGCAAGGCGCCCTTCCTCAGCATCTGTGGCCCCTCTCTGTATGTGTTCACTCAGAGAAATCTCTCCGTTCTACCCCTGAGACAAATCACAGCTATGAGGGGCCGGAGAGAGAGCCTGGAGATGAAACAGGGGAGGCTTCTGGCTGTACCGCGTCCCCGTGGGTAGAGAAGAGCAGTTAGTCTCTCTGGAAGGTCTTAGCTTCTGTTGATTGACATGGGCAATACGGTAGGGGCGGACCCTGGCCAGGTGGAGCTTGTGGGCAGATGCAACCTCTGGGGGAAGAATAATTCCGCTGCTGCTTTGTATGCTGTAAACCTCCCCACGCCAGGTGGGATGGGCAGACAACATTGACCCACAACTGCCAGGGGCCTTTCCTGGGACTGAAGATCCCAACCTGGTCTCAACCTTGTCGCCTTCTCAGCACATACCTTTCCTGCACACATAATCCTGCCTTTCTCCGTCACTGCCTGATCCCACTAGGACAAAAGCATGCCGCCCAAAAAGGCCCATGTCAGGGAAATCGAGGAGACACTGCCATTTTCCACATTTTTGCTGTCTACATATCCCCGCCTCCGGTGGAAGGCTGCGTATGTGGCCGGGCAGCCAAGGCAAGGCCGAAATCCCGGCATCCTGGGCCCCAGCAATCCAATGGTTTACGGACGTGGGGACCCGGATGACATGTTTCCCACATACAGGAGGAATCCTTGGGCCCTTCACTGGCTCGCCCTTCAGCTCGGCCACGTCCACTACTGGCCCTGGCCTTTGGCCGGTGCCCCATTTAACGTGTGCTCCGGAGCGATGTTTCTCCACCCATCGCTATCATTCTGCCACCAGGGGATATGTGAGAGTGGGAGTCACCATTTGTCACTGGCAGCAGTGTCACAAGTCACTAGACTTCCAGGTACCAGCTGGCCTAGGCTGCCTTCTGCCCCAGGCAAGGTCCCCAATCCTTTATCCCAGATGCTGACACCTGGGCGCTGGCGGATATTCATTTTTATCAACACAGAGGTCTGAGTGAGGGTCAGCAGGCCAGCCAGGTGAAGTCAAGGCCAGGTGGGCGGGACTAAGGCTCCTTTGCCATCACCATGGAGACAGTCCCACCACCGGAACAGTGGGCGGAGCTTATGATGGGCCTGGTGACAAGACTGAGCCAATGGCAGAGATCTGGCCCGCCAGGCAGATGACACAGGGCCCTCCATTATGACCTATGACACCTAGTGGCCACAGGATTTGAGCACACCCTGGGAAAGCCCACGCAGGCACAGGGGAGCTTCTGGTTCCGACTGGTTCAGGGCATTGCTACAACAGGCCAGGTACCTCTTTCCCACTTTCCAGAGGATATCAGTACGCAATGCAACCCCACTCAGCATCTCTTGCCTCTCTCTGTCTCTCTCTGGATGTGTTCGCTCTCTGAAATCTCTTCCTTCTCCCCCTGAGTCACTTCACAGCTTGGAGTGCCTGACAGGGTGCCTAGAGACGAAAGAGCAAAGGGGGAAGGCCTCTGGCTCTACTGGTTGCCCGTGGGCCGACAAGATCTGCTGGTCTATCTGCAACGTCTAGAGAGTGGTGATTGACCGGGGATCTACATCACGGGCCGACCCTGGCCAGGTGAAGCTTGCTGACATGTGGCAGCCTCTCCGGAGACTACTAATTCCGCTGGTCACATTGTATGCAAATACCCAGCTGAGAGCACAGGGCAGAAAACATTGACACATACCTGCCAGAGGCCTATTCTGGGTCTCAAGAGTCCACCCTGGTCTCCAGCGACTCAGCATCTCAGCACACACTTTGCCTGCACACATGGAATCCGCCTCTCTCCACAAATGCCTTCTCCTGCTAGGAAACACAGGA
This sequence comes from Loxodonta africana, assembly GCF_030014295.1. Lineage (NCBI taxonomy): Eukaryota > Metazoa > Chordata > Mammalia > Proboscidea > Elephantidae > Loxodonta > Loxodonta africana. The sequence continues at coordinate 378,671 of NW_026974943.1, read as the reverse complement.
TGTCACTCAGCCAAAGGAGAGCACAGGCAAAGTCAACTGAAGCCCGCGTTTTCACGATTTTGCCCTGTGCTGGTCCACAGCCTCCGGGGCACACTGCGTGTGCGTCACTTCTCCAAAGACAAGGCCGAAATTCGGGCATCCAGGGCCCTAGCAGTCCAGAGTCTGCGGATGGCGGCATATGGATCACCTCCTTTGCCACGTACAGGAGGGAGGCCTGGGCCCTAGCCCGGCTCCGCTAGAGCTCCACGACCTCAGCTATTTTCCCTGACCTTTGGCCCGTGCCCCTGTGAGTGTGTGATTTCTAGTTCCACTTCTCCTCCGACCACTCTCAATCCGCCACCTGCGGATACCTCAGCGTGGACATGAACATCTATCACTGTCTGCAGTGTCACGGGTCACTAGGAGTCTAGGCTCAGGCTGACCTTGGCTGTCTTCTGCCCAGGCAAGGAGCCTAATCCTTCAAAGGAAATGAGGACCCGTGGTCACTGGCCGACATCCTTTCTTTCATCCACGCAGCGGTCTGTACGAGGGTAAAGAGGCCAGGTAGGACAGGTGAAGGCTGAGTGCGGGGCCTAAGGCTTCTTTCTCAATCACCATGGAGACAGCCACCGGAAGGCTGGGCGGAACTTCTGACGGGGACGGGTCACAAACTCTGAGCCAATAGGAGAGGTCCAGCCTAACATGCAAGTTAGGCAGAGGCCTCCATTTTACCCATGGACACACAACGGCCCCTTCTGTCCTTGGCCACAAAATCGAGGGCACCCAGGGAATAACTTCACAGCAGGCAACCCCTGATGTGGACAGGTTCGACACGCTGGGACAGCAGGCAGGTACCTCTTGTCCACTTACGCTGGGATATCAGTAGGCAAGGCGCCCTTCCTCAGCATCTGTGGCCCCTCTCTGTATGTGTTCACTCAGAGAAATCTCTCCGTTCTACCCCTGAGACAAATCACAGCTATGAGGGGCCGGAGAGAGAGCCTGGAGATGAAACAGGGGAGGCTTCTGGCTGTACCGCGTCCCCGTGGGTAGAGAAGAGCAGTTAGTCTCTCTGGAAGGTCTTAGCTTCTGTTGATTGACATGGGCAATACGGTAGGGGCGGACCCTGGCCAGGTGGAGCTTGTGGGCAGATGCAACCTCTGGGGGAAGAATAATTCCGCTGCTGCTTTGTATGCTGTAAACCTCCCCACGCCAGGTGGGATGGGCAGACAACATTGACCCACAACTGCCAGGGGCCTTTCCTGGGACTGAAGATCCCAACCTGGTCTCAACCTTGTCGCCTTCTCAGCACATACCTTTCCTGCACACATAATCCTGCCTTTCTCCGTCACTGCCTGATCCCACTAGGACAAAAGCATGCCGCCCAAAAAGGCCCATGTCAGGGAAATCGAGGAGACACTGCCATTTTCCACATTTTTGCTGTCTACATATCCCCGCCTCCGGTGGAAGGCTGCGTATGTGGCCGGGCAGCCAAGGCAAGGCCGAAATCCCGGCATCCTGGGCCCCAGCAATCCAATGGTTTACGGACGTGGGGACCCGGATGACATGTTTCCCACATACAGGAGGAATCCTTGGGCCCTTCACTGGCTCGCCCTTCAGCTCGGCCACGTCCACTACTGGCCCTGGCCTTTGGCCGGTGCCCCATTTAACGTGTGCTCCGGAGCGATGTTTCTCCACCCATCGCTATCATTCTGCCACCAGGGGATATGTGAGAGTGGGAGTCACCATTTGTCACTGGCAGCAGTGTCACAAGTCACTAGACTTCCAGGTACCAGCTGGCCTAGGCTGCCTTCTGCCCCAGGCAAGGTCCCGAATCCTTTATCCCAGATGCTGACACCTGGGCGCTGGCGGATATTCATTTTTATCAACACAGAGGTCTGAGTGAGGGTCAGCAGGCCAGCCAGGTGAAGTCAAGGCCAGGTGGGCGGGACTAAGGCTCCTTTGCCATCACCATGGAGACAGTCCCACCACCGGAACAGTGGGCGGAGCTTATGATGGGCCTGGTGACAAGACTGAGCCAATGGCAGAGATCTGGCCCGCCAGGCAGATGACACAGGGCCCTCCATTATGACCTATGACACCTAGTGGCCACAGGATTTGAGCACACCCTGGGAAAGCCCACGCAGGCACAGGGGAGCTTCTGGTTCCGACTGGTTCAGGGCATTGCCACAACAGGCCAGGTACCTCTTTCCCACTTTCCAGAGGATATCAGTACGCAATGCAACCCCACTCAGCATCTCTTGCCTCTCTCTGTCTCTCTCTGGATGTGTTCGCTCTCTGAAATCTCTTCCTTCTCCCCCTGAGTCACTTCACAGCTTGGAGTGCCTGACAGGGTGCCTAGAGACGAAAGAGCAAAGGGGGAAGGCCTCTGGCTCTACTGGTTGCCCGTGGGCCGACAAGATCTGCTGGTCTATCTGCAAGGTCTAGAGAGTGGTGATTGACCGGGGATCTACATCACGGGCCGACCCTGGCCAGGTGAAGCTTGCTGACATGTGGCAGCCTCTCCGGAGACTACTAATTCCGCTGGTCACATTGTATGCAAATACCCAGCTGAGAGCACAGGGCAGAAAACATTGACACATACCTGCCAGAGGCCTATTCTGGGTCTCAAGAGTCCACCCTGGTCTCCAGCGACTCAGCATCTCAGCACACACTTTGCCTGCACACATGGAATCCGCCTCTCTCCACAAATGCCTTCTCCTGCTAGGAAACACAGGATGTCACTCAGCCAAAGGAGAGCACAGGCAAAGTCAACTGAAGCCCGCGTTTTCACGATTTTGCCCTGTGCTGGTCCACAGCCTCCGGGGCACACTGCGTGTGCGTCACTTCTCCGAAGACAAGGCCGAAATTCGGGCATCCAGGGCCCTAGCAGTCCAGAGTCTGCGGATGGCGGCATATGGATCACCTCTTTGCCACGTACAGGAGGGAGGCCTGGGCCCTAGCCTGGCTCCGCTAGAGCTCCACGACCTCAGCTATTTTCCCTGACCTTTGGCCCGTGCCCCTGTGAGTGTGTGATTTCTAGTTCCACTTCTCCTCCGACCACTCTCAATCCGCCACCTGCGGATACCTCAGCGTGGACACGAACACCTATCACTGTCTGCAGTGTCACGGGTCACTAGGAGTCTAGGCTCAGGCTGACCTTGGCTGTCTTCTGCCCAGGCAAGGAGCCTAATCCTTCAAAGGAAATGAGGACACGTGGTCACTGGCCGACATCCTTTCTTTCATCCACACAGCAGTCTGTACGAGGGTAAAGAGGCCAGGTAGGACAGGTGAAGGCTGAGTGCGGGGCCTAAGGCTTCTTTCTCAATCACCATGGAGACAGCCACCGGAAGACTGGGCGGAACTTCTGACGGGGACGGGTCACAAACTCCGAGCCAATAGGAGAGGTCCAGCCTAACACGCCAGTTAGGCAGAGGCCTCCATTTTACCCATGGACACACAACGGCCCCTTCTGTCCTTGGCCACAAAATCGAGGGCACCCAGGGAATAACTTCACAGCAGGCAACCCCTGATGGGGACAGGTTCGACACACTGGGACAGCAGGCAGGTACCTCTTGTCCACTTACGCTGGGATATCAGTAGGCAAGGCGCCCTTCCTCAGCATCTGTGGCCCCTCTCTGTATGTGTTCATTCAGAGAAATCTCTCCGTTCTACCCCGAGACAAATCACAGCTATGAGGGGCCGGAGAGAGAGCCTGGAGATGAAACAGGGGAGGCTTCTGGCTGTACCGTGTCCCCGTGGGTAGAGAAGAGCAGTTAGTCTCTCTGGAAGGTCTTAGCTTCTGTTGATTGACATGGGCAATACGGTAGGGGCGGACCCTGGCCAGGTGGAGCTTGTGGGCAGATGCAACCTCTGGGGGAAGAATAATTCCGCTGCTGCTTTGTATGCTGTAAACCTCCCCACGCCAGGTGGGATGGGCAGACAACATTGACCCACAACTGCCAGGGGCCTTTCCTGGGACTGAAGATCCCAATCTGGTCTCAACCTTGTCGCCTTCTCAGCACATACCTTTCCTGCACACATAATCCTGCCTTTCTCCGTCACTGCCTGATCCCACTAGGACAAAAGCATGCCGCCCAAAAAGGCCCATGTCAGGGATATCGAGGAGACACTGCCATTTTCCACTTTTTTGCTGTCTACATATCCCCGCCTCCGGTGGAAGGCTGCGTATGTGGCCGGGCAGCCAAGGCAAGGCCGAAATCCCGGCATCCTGGGCCCCAGCAATCCAATGGTTTACGGACGTGGGGACCCGGATGACATGTTTCCCACATACAGGAGGAATCCTTGGGCCCTTCACTGGCTCGCCCTTCAGCTCGGCCACGTCCACTACTGGCCCTGGCCTTTGGCCGGTGCCCCATTTAACGTGTGCTCCGGAGCGATGTTTCTCCACCCATCGCTATCATTCTGCCACCAGGGGATATGTGAGAGTGGGAGTCACCATTTGTCACTGGCAGCAGTGTCACAAGTCACTAGACTTCCAGGTACCAGCTGGCCTAGGCTGCCTTCTGCCCCAGGCAAGGTCCCGAATCCTTTATCCCAGATGCTGACACCTGGGCGCTGGCGGATATTCATTTTTATCAACACAGAGGTCTGAGTGAGGGTCAGCAGGCCAGCCAGGTGAAGTCAAGGCCAGGTGGGCGGGACTAAGGCTCCTTTGCCATCACCATGGAGACAGTCCCACCACCGGAACAGTGGGCGGAGCTTATGATGGGCCTGGTGACAAGACTGAGCCAATGGCAGAGATCTGGCCCGCCAGGCAGATGACACAGGGCCCTCCATTATGACCTATGACACCTAGTGGCCACAGGATTTGAGCACACCCTGGGAAAGCCCACGCAGGCACAGGGGAGCTTCTGGTTCTGACTGGTTCAGGGCATTGCTACAACAGGCCAGGTACCTCTTTCCCACTTTCCAGAGGATATCAGTACGCAATGCAACCCCACTCAGCATCTCTTGCCTCTCTCTGTCTCTCTCTGGATGTGTTCGCTCTCTGAAATCTCTTCCTTCTCCCCCTGAGTCACTTCACAGCTTGGAGTGCCTGACAGGGTGCCTAGAGACGAAAGAGCAAAGGGGGAAGGCCTCTGGCTCTACTGGTTGCCCGTGGGCCGACAAGATCTGCTGGTCTATCTGCAAGGTCTAGAGAGTGGTGATTGACCGGGGATCTACATCACGGGCCGACCCTGGCCAGGTGAAGCTTGCTGACATGTGGCAGCCTCTCCGGAGACTACTAATTCCGCTGGTCACATTGTATGCAAATATCCAGCTGAGAGCACAGGGCAGAAAACATTGACACATACCTGCCAGAGGCCTATTCTGGGTCTCAAGAGTCCACCCTGGTCTCCAGCGACTCAGCATCTCAGCACACACTTTGCCTGCACACATGGAATCCGCCTCTCTCCACAAATGCCTTCTCCTGCTAGGAAACACAGGATGTCACTCAGCCAAAGGAGAGCACAGGCAAAGTCAACTGAAGCCCGCGTTTTCACGATTTTGCCCTGTGCTGGTCCACAGCCTCCGGGGCACACTGCGTGTGCGTCACTTCTCCAAAGACAAGGCCGAAATTCGGGCATCCAGGGCCCTAGCAGTCCAGAGTCTGCGGATGGCGGCATATGGATCACCTCCTTTGCCACGTACAGGAGGGAGGCCTGGGCCCTAGCCCGGCTCCGCTAGAGCTCCACGACCTCAGCTATTTTCCCTGACCTTTGGCCCGTGCCCCCGTGAGTGTGTGATTTCTAGTTCCACTTCTCCTCCGACCACTCTCAATCCGCCACCTGCGGATACCTCAGCGTGGACACGAACATCTATCACTGTCTGCAGTGTCACAGGTCACTAGGAGTCTAGGCTCAGGCTGACCTTGGCTGTCTTCTGCCCAGGCAAGGAGCCTAATCCTTCAAAGGAAATGAGGACACGTGGTCACTGGCCGACATCCTTTCTTTCATCCACACAGCGGTCTGTACGAGGGTAAAGAGGCCAGGTAGGACAGGTGAAGGCTGAGTGCGGGGCCTAAGGCTTCTTTCTCAATCACCATGGAGACAGCCACCGGAAGGCTGGGCGGAACTTCTGACGGGGACGGGTCACAAACTCTGAGCCAATAGGAGAGGTTCAGCCTAACATGCAAGTTAGGCAGAGGCCTCCATTTTACCCATGGACACACAACGGCCCCTTCTGTCCTTGGCCACAAAATCGAGGGCACCCAGGGAATAACTTCACAGCAGGCAACCCCTGATGTGGACAGGTTCGACACGCTGGGACAGCAGGCAGGTACCTCTTGTCCACTTACGCTGGGATATCAGTAGGCAAGGCGCCCTTCCTCAGCATCTGTGGCCCCTCTCTGTATGTGTTCACTCAGAGAAATCTCTCCGTTCTACCCCTGAGACAAATCACAGCTATGAGGGGCCGGAGAGAGAGCCTGGAGATGAAACAGGGGAGGCTTCTGGCTGTACCGCGTCCCCGTGGGTAGAGAAGAGCAGTTAGTCTCTCTGGAAGGTCTTAGCTTCTGTTGATTGACATGGGCAATACGGTAGGGGCGGACCCTGGCCAGGTGGAGCTTGTGGGCAGATGCAACCTCTGGGGGAAGAATAATTCCGCTGCTGCTTTGTATGCTGTAAACCTCCCCACGCCAGGTGGGATGGGCAGACAACATTGACCCACAACTGCCAGGGGCCTTTCCTGGGACTGAAGATCCCAACCTGGTCTCAACCTTGTCGCCTTCTCAGCACATACCTTTCCTGCACACATAATCCTGCCTTTCTCCGTCACTGCCTGATCCCACTAGGACAAAAGCATGCCGCCCAAAAAGGCCCATGTCAGGGAAATCGAGGAGACACTGCCATTTTCCACATTTTTGCTGTCTACATATCCCCGCCTCCGGTGGAAGGCTGCGTATGTGGCCGGGCAGCCAAGGCAAGGCCGAAATCCCGGCATCCTGGGCCCCAGCAATCCAATGGTTTACGGACGTGGGGACCCGGATGACATGTTTCCCACATACAGGAGGAATCCTTGGGCCCTTCACTGGCTCGCCCTTCAGCTCGGCCACGTCCACTACTGGCCCTGGCCTTTGGCCGGTGCCCCATTTAACGTGTGCTCCGGAGCGATGTTTCTCCACCCATCGCTATCATTCTGCCACCAGGGGATATGTGAGAGTGGGAGTCACCATTTGTCACTGGCAGCAGTGTCACAAGTCACTAGACTTCCAGGTACCAGCTGGCCTAGGCTGCCTTCTGCCCCAGGCAAGGTCCCGAATCCTTTATCCCAGATGCTGACACCTGGGCGCTGGCGGATATTCATTTTTATCAACACAGAGGTCTGAGTGAGGGTCAGCAGGCCAGCCAGGTGAAGTCAAGGCCAGGTGGGCGGGACTAAGGCTCCTTTGCCATCACCATGGAGACAGTCCCACCACCGGAACAGTGGGCGGAGCTTATGATGGGCCTGGTGACAAGACTGAGCCAATGGCAGAGATCTGGCCCGCCAGGCAGATGACACAGGGCCCTCCATTATGACCTATGACACCTAGTGGCCACAGGATTTGAGCACACCCTGGGAAAGCCCACGCAGGCACAGGGGAGCTTCTGGTTCCGACTGGTTCAGGGCATTGCTACAACAGGCCAGGTACCTCTTTCCCACTTTCCAGAGGATATCAGTACGCAGTGCAACCCCACTCAGCATCTCTTGCCTCTCTCTGTCTCTCTCTGGATGTGTTCGCTCTCTGAAATCTCTTCCTTCTCCCCCTGAGTCACTTCACAGCTTGGAGTGCCTGACAGGGTGCCTAGAGACGAAAGAGCAAAGGGGGAAGGCCTCTGGCTCTACTGGTTGCCCATGGGCCGACAAGATCTGCTAGTCTATCTGCAAGGTCTAGAGAGTGGTGATTGACCGGGGATCTACATCACGGGCCGACCCTGGCCAGGTGAAGCTTGCTGACATGTGGCAGCCTCTCCGGAGACTACTAATTCCACTGGTCACATTGTATGCAAATACCCAGCTGAGAGCACAGGGCAGAAAACATTGACACATACCTGCCAGAGGCCTATTCTGGGTCTCAAGAGTCCACCCTGGTCTCCAGCGACTCAGCATCTCAGCACACACTTTGCCTGCACACATGGAATCCGCCTCTCTCCACAAATGCCTTCTCCTGCTAGGAAACACAGGATGTCACTCAGCCAAAGGAGAGCACAGGCAAAGTCAACTGAAGCCCGCGTTTTCACGATTTTGCCCTGTGCTGGTCCACAGCCTCCGGGGCACACTGCGTGTGCGTCACTTCTCCGAAGACAAGGCCGAAATTCGGGCATCCAGGGCCCTAGCAGTCCAGAGTCTGCGGATGGCGGCATATGGATCACCTCTTTGCCACGTACAGGAGGGAGGCCTGGGCCCTAGCCTGGCTCCGCTAGAGCTCCACGACCTCAGCTATTTTCCCTGACCTTTGGCCCGTGCCCCCGTGAGTGTGTGATTTCTAGTTCCACTTCTCCTCCGACCACTCTCAATCCGCCACCTGCGGATACCTCAGCGTGGACACGAACACCTATCACTGTCTGCAGTGTCACGGGTCACTAGGAGTCTAGGCTCAGGCTGACCTTGGCTGTCTTCTGCCCAGGCAAGGAGCCTAATCCTTCAAAGGAAATGAGGACACGTGGTCACTGGCCGACATCCTTTCTTTCATCCACACAGCAGTCTGTACGAGGGTAAAGAGGCCAGGTAGGACAGGTGAAGGCTGAGTGCGGGGCCTAAGGCTTCTTTCTCAATCACCATGGAGACAGCCACCGGAAGACTGGGCGGAACTTCTGACGGGGACGGGTCACAAACTCCGAGCCAATAGGAGAGGTCCAGCCTAACACGCCAGTTAGGCAGAGGCCTCCATTTTACCCATGGACACACAACGGCCCCTTCTGTCCTTGGCCACAAAATCGAGGGCACCCAGGGAATAACTTCACAGCAGGCAACCCCTGATGGGGACAGGTTCGACACACTGGGACAGCAGGCAGGTACCTCTTGTCCACTTACGCTGGGATATCAGTAGGCAAGGCGCCCTTCCTCAGCATCTGTGGCCCCTCTCTGTATGTGTTCATTCAGAGAAATCTCTCCGTTCTACCCCGAGACAAATCACAGCTATGAGGGGCCGGAGAGAGAGCCTGGAGATGAAACAGGGGAGGCTTCTGGCTGTACCGTGTCCCCGTGGGTAGAGAAGAGCAGTTAGTCTCTCTGGAAGGTCTTAGCTTCTGTTGATTGACATGGGCAATACGGTAGGGGCGGACCCTGGCCAGGTGGAGCTTGTGGACAGATGCAAACTCTGGGGGAAGAATAATTCCGCTGCTGCTTTGTATGCTGTAAACCTCCCCACGCCAGGTGGGATGGGCAGACAACATTGACCCACAACTGCCAGGGGCCTTTCCTGGGACTGAAGATCCCAACCTGGTCTCAACCTTGTCGCCTTCTCAGCACATACCTTTCCTGCACACATAATCCTGCCTTTCTCCGTCACTGCCTGATCCCACTAGGACAAAAGCATGCCGCCCAAAAAGGCCCATGTCAGGGATATCGAGGAGACACTGCCATTTTCCACTTTTTTGCTGTCTACATATCCCCGCCTCCGGTGGAAGGCTGCGTATGTGGCCGGGCAGCCAAGGCAAGGCCGAAATCCCGGCATCCTGGGCCCCAGCAATCCAATGGTTTACGGACGTGGGGACCCGGATGACATGTTTCCCACATACAGGAGGAATCCTTGGGCCCTTCACTGGCTCGCCCTTCAGCTCGGCCACGTCCACTACTGGCCCTGGCCTTTGGCCGGTGCCCCATTTAACGTGTGCTCCGGAGCGATGTTTCTCCACCCATCGCTATCATTCTGCCACCAGGGGATATGTGAGAGTGGGAGTCACCATTTGTCACTGGCAGCAGTGTCACAAGTCACTAGACTTCCAGGTACCAGCTGGCCTAGGCTGCCTTCTGCCCCAGGCAAGGTCCCGAATCCTTTATCCCAGATGCTGACACCTGGGCGCTGGCGGATATTCATTTTTATCAACACAGAGGTCTGAGTGAGGGTCAGCAGGCCAGCCAGGTGAAGTCAAGGCCAGGTGGGCGGGACTAAGGCTCCTTTGCCATCACCATGGAGACAGTCCCACCACCGGAACAGTGGGCGGAGCTTATGATGGGCCTGGTGACAAGACTGAGCCAATGGCAGAGATCTGGCCCGCCAGGCAGATGACACAGGGCCCTCCATTATGACCTATGACACCTAGTGGCCACAGGATTTGAGCACACCCTGGGAAAGCCCACGCAGGCACAGGGGAGCTTCTGGTTCCGACTGGTTCAGGGCATTGCTACAACAGGCCAGGTACCTCTTTCCCACTTTCCAGAGGATATCAGTACGCAGTGCAACCCCACTCAGCATCTCTTGCCTCTCTCTGTCTCTCTCTGGATGTGTTCGCTCTCTGAAATCTCTTCCTTCTCCCCCTGAGTCACTTCACAGCTTGGAGTGCCTGACAGGGTGCCTAGAGACGAAAGAGCAAAGGGGGAAGGCCTCTGGCTCTACTGGTTGCCCATGGGCCGACAAGATCTGCTAGTCTATCTGCAAGGTCTAGAGAGTGGTGATTGACCGGGGATCTACATCACGGGCCGACCCTGGCCAGGTGAAGCTTGCTGACATGTGGCAGCCTCTCCGGAGACTACTAATTCCACTGGTCACATTGTATGCAAATACCCAGCTGAGAGCACAGGGCAGAAAACATTGACACATACCTGCCAGAGGCCTATTCTGGGTCTCAAGAGTCCACCCTGGTCTCCAGCGACTCAGCATCTCAGCACACACTTTGCCTGCACACATGGAATCCGCCTCTCTCCACAAATGCCTTCTCCTGCTAGGAAACACAGGATGTCACTCAGCCAAAGGAGAGCACAGGCAAAGTCAACTGAAGCCCGCGTTTTCACGATTTTGCCCTGTGCTGGTCCACAGCCTCCGGGGCACACTGCGTGTGCGTCACTTCTCCAAAGACAAGGCCGAAATTCGGGCATCCAGGGCCCTAGCAGTCCAGAGTCTGCGGATGGCGGCATATGGATCACCTCCTTTGCCACGTACAGGAGGGAGGCCTGGGCCCTAGCCCGGCTCCGCTAGAGCTCCACGACCTCAGCTATTTTCCCTGACCTTTGGCCCGTGCCCCTGTGAGTGTGTGATTTCTAGTTCCACTTCTCCTCCGACCACTCTCAATCCGCCACCTGCGGATACCTCAGCGTGGACATGAACATCTATCACTGTCTGCAGTGTCACGGGTCACTAGGAGTCTAGGCTCAGGCTGACCTTGGCTGTCTTCTGCCCAGGCAAGGAGCCTAATCCTTCAAAGGAAATGAGGACACGTGGTCACTGGCCGACATCCTTTCTTTCATCCACGCAGCGGTCTGTACGAGGGTAAAGAGGCCAGGTAGGACAGGTGAAGGCTGAGTGCGGGGCCTAAGGCTTCTTTCTCAATCACCATGGAGACAGCCACCGGAAGGCTGGGCGGAACTTCTGACGGGGACGGGTCACAAACTCTGAGCCAATAGGAGAGGTCCAGCCTAACATGCAAGTTAGGCAGAGGCCTCCATTTTACCCATGGACACACAACGGCCCCTTCTGTCCTTGGCCACAAAATCGAGGGCACCCAGGGAATAACTTCACAGCAGGCAACCCCTGATGTGGACAGGTTCGACACGCTGGGACAGCAGGCAGGTACCTCTTGTCCACTTACGCTGGGATATCAGTAGGCAAGGCGCCCTTCCTCAGCATCTGTGGCCCCTCTCTGTATGTGTTCACTCAGAGAAATCTCTCCGTTCTACCCCTGAGACAAATCACAGCTATGAGGGGCCGGAGAGAGAGCCTGGAGATGAAACAGGGGAGGCTTCTGGCTGTACCGCGTCCCCGTGGGTAGAGAAGAGCAGTTAGTCTCTCTGGAAGGTCTTAGCTTCTGTTGATTGACATGGGCAATACGGTAGGGGCGGACCCTGGCCAGGTGGAGCTTGTGGGCAGATGCAACCTCTGGGGGAAGAATAATTCCGCTGCTGCTTTGTATGCTGTAAACCTCCCCACGCCAGGTGGGATGGGCAGACAACATTGACCCACAACTGCCAGGGGCCTTTCCTGGGACTGAAGATCCCAACCTGGTCTCAACCTTGTCGCCTTCTCAGCACATACCTTTCCTGCACACATAATCCTGCCTTTCTCCGTCACTGCCTGATCCCACTAGGACAAAAGCATGCCGCCCAAAAAGGCCCATGTCAGGGAAATCGAGGAGACACTGCCATTTTCCACATTTTTGCTGTCTACATATCCCCGCCTCCGGTGGAAGGCTGCGTATGTGGCCGGGCAGCCAAGGCAAGGCCGAAATCCCGGCATCCTGGGCCCCAGCAATCCAATGGTTTACGGACGTGGGGACCCGGATGACATGTTTCCCACATACAGGAGGAATCCTTGGGCCCTTCACTGGCTCGCCCTTCAGCTCGGCCACGTCCACTACTGGCCCTGGCCTTTGGCCGGTGCCCCATTTAACGTGTGCTCCGGAGCGATGTTTCTCCACCCATCGCTATCATTCTGCCACCAGGGGATATGTGAGAGTGGGAGTCACCATTTGTCACTGGCAGCAGTGTCACAAGTCACTAGACTTCCAGGTACCAGCTGGCCTAGGCTGCCTTCTGCCCCAGGCAAGGTCCCGAATCCTTTATCCCAGATGCTGACACCTGGGCGCTGGCGGATATTCATTTTTATCAACACAGAGGTCTGAGTGAGGGTCAGCAGGCCAGCCAGGTGAAGTCAAGGCCAGGTGGGCGGGACTAAGGCTCCTTTGCCATCACCATGGAGACAGTCCCACCACCGGAACAGTGGGCGGAGCTTATGATGGGCCTGGTGACAAGACTGAGCCAATGGCAGAGATCTGGCCCGCCAGGCAGATGACACAGGGCCCTCCATTATGACCTATGACACCTAGTGGCCACAGGATTTGAGCACACCCTGGGAAAGCCCACGCAGGCACAGGGGAGCTTCTGGTTCCGACTGGTTCAGGGCATTGCTACAACAGGCCAGGTACCTCTTTCCCACTTTCCAGAGGATATCAGTACGCAATGCAACCCCACTCAGCATCTCTTGCCTCTCTCTGTCTCTCTCTGGATGTGTTCGCTCTCTGAAATCTCTTCCTTCTCCCCCTGAGTCACTTCACAGCTTGGAGTGCCTGACAGGGTGCCTAGAGACGAAAGAGCAAAGGGGGAAGGCCTCTGGCTCTACTGGTTGCCCGTGGGCCGACAAGATCTGCTGGTCTATCTGCAACGTCTAGAGAGTGGTGATTGACCGGGGATCTACATCACGGGCCGACCCTGGCCAGGTGAAGCTTGCTGACATGTGGCAGCCTCTCCGGAGACTACTAATTCCGCTGGTCACATTGTATGCAAATACCCAGCTGAGAGCACAGGGCAGAAAACATTGACACATACCTGCCAGAGGCCTATTCTGGGTCTCAAGAGTCCACCCTGGTCTCCAGCGACTCAGCATCTCAGCACACACTTTGCCTGCACACATGGAATCCGCCTCTCTCCACAAATGCCTTCTCCTGCTAGGAAACACAGGATGTCACTCAGCCAAAGGAGAGCACAGGCAAAGTCAACTGAAGCCCGCGTTTTCACGATTTTGCCCTGTGCTGGTCCACAGCCTCCGGGGCACACTGCGTGTGCGTCACTTCTCCAAAGACAAGGCCGAAATTCGGGCATCCAGGGCCCTAGCAGTCCAGAGTCTGCGGATGGCGGCATATGGATCACCTCCTTTGCCACGTACAGGAGGGAGGCCTGGGCCCTAGCCCGGCTCCGCTAGAGCTCCACGACCTCAGCTATTTTCCCTGACCTTTGGCCCGTGCCCCTGTGAGTGTGTGATTTCTAGTTCCACTTCTCCTCCGACCACTCTCAATCCGCCACCTGCGGATACCTCAGCGTGGACATGAACATCTATCACTGTCTGCAGTGTCACGGGTCACTAGGAGTCTAGGCTCAGGCTGACCTTGGCTGTCTTCTGCCCAGGCAAGGAGCCTAATCCTTCAAAGGAAATGAGGACACGTGGTCACTGGCCGACATCCTTTCTTTCATCCACGCAGCGGTCTGTACGAGGGTAAAGAGGCCAGGTAGGACAGGTGAAGGCTGAGTGCGGGGCCTAAGGCTTCTTTCTCAATCACCATGGAGACAGCCACCGGAAGGCTGGGCGGAACTTCTGACGGGGACGGGTCACAAACTCTGAGCCAATAGGAGAGGTCCAGCCTAACATGCAAGTTAGGCAGAGGCCTCCATTTTACCCATGGACACACAACGGCCCCTTCTGTCCTTGGCCACAAAATCGAGGGCACCCAGGGAATAACTTCACAGCAGGCAACCCCTGATGTGGACAGGTTCGACACGCTGGGACAGCAGGCAGGTACCTCTTGTCCACTTACGCTGGGATATCAGTAGGCAAGGCGCCCTTCCTCAGCATCTGTGGCCCCTCTCTGTATGTGTTCACTCAGAGAAATCTCTCCGTTCTACCCCTGAGACAAATCACAGCTATGAGGGGCCGGAGAGAGAGCCTGGAGATGAAACAGGGGAGGCTTCTGGCTGTACCGCGTCCCCGTGGGTAGAGAAGAGCAGTTAGTCTCTCTGGAAGGTCTTAGCTTCTGTTGATTGACATGGGCAATACGGTAGGGGCGGACCCTGGCCAGGTGGAGCTTGTGGGCAGATGCAACCTCTGGGGGAAGAATAATTCCGCTGCTGCTTTGTATGCTGTAAACCTCCCCACGCCAGGTGGGATGGGCAGACAACATTGACCCACAACTGCCAGGGGCCTTTCCTGGGACTGAAGATCCCAACCTGGTCTCAACCTTGTCGCCTTCTCAGCACATACCTTTCCTGCACACATAATCCTGCCTTTCTCCGTCACTGCCTGATCCCACTAGGACAAAAGCATGCCGCCCAAAAAGGCCCATGTCAGGGAAATCGAGGAGACACTGCCATTTTCCACATTTTTGCTGTCTACATATCCCCGCCTCCGGTGGAAGGCTGCGTATGTGGCCGGGCAGCCAAGGCAAGGCCGAAATCCCGGCATCCTGGGCCCCAGCAATCCAATGGTTTACGGACGTGGGGACCCGGATGACATGTTTCCCACATACAGGAGGAATCCTTGGGCCCTTCACTGGCTCGCCCTTCAGCTCGGCCACGTCCACTACTGGCCCTGGCCTTTGGCCGGTGCCCCATTTAACGTGTGCTCCGGAGCGATGTTTCTCCACCCATCGCTATCATTCTGCCACCAGGGGATATGTGAGAGTGGGAGTCACCATTTGTCACTGGCAGCAGTGTCACAAGTCACTAGACTTCCAGGTACCAGCTGGCCTAGGCTGCCTTCTGCCCCAGGCAAGGTCCCGAATCCTTTATCCCAGATGCTGACACCTGGGCGCTGGCGGATATTCATTTTTATCAACACAGAGGTCTGAGTGAGGGTCAGCAGGCCAGCCAGGTGAAGTCAAGGCCAGGTGGGCGGGACTAAGGCTCCTTTGCCATCACCATGGAGACAGTCCCACCACCGGAACAGTGGGCGGAGCTTATGATGGGCCTGGTGACAAGACTGAGCCAATGGCAGAGATCTGGCCCGCCAGGCAGATGACACAGGGCCCTCCATTATGACCTATGACACCTAGTGGCCACAGGATTTGAGCACACCCTGGGAAAGCCCACGCAGGCACAGGGGAGCTTCTGGTTCCGACTGGTTCAGGGCATTGCTACAACAGGCCAGGTACCTCTTTCCCACTTTCCAGAGGATATCAGTACGCAATGCAACCCCACTCAGCATCTCTTGCCTCTCTCTGTCTCTCTCTGGATGTGTTCGCTCTCTGAAATCTCTTCCTTCTCCCCCTGAGTCACTTCACAGCTTGGAGTGCCTGACAGGGTGCCTAGAGACGAAAGAGCAAAGGGGGAAGGCCTCTGGCTCTACTGGTTGCCCGTGGGCCGACAAGATCTGCTGGTCTATCTGCAACGTCTAGAGAGTGGTGATTGACCGGGGATCTACATCACGGGCCGACCCTGGCCAGGTGAAGCTTGCTGACATGTGGCAGCCTCTCCGGAGACTACTAATTCCGCTGGTCACATTGTATGCAAATACCCAGCTGAGAGCACAGGGCAGAAAACATTGACACATACCTGCCAGAGGCCTATTCTGGGTCTCAAGAGTCCACCCTGGTCTCCAGCGACTCAGCATCTCAGCACACACTTTGCCTGCACACATGGAATCCGCCTCTCTCCACAAATGCCTTCTCCTGCTAGGAAACACAGGATGTCACTCAGCCAAAGGAGAGCACAGGCAAAGTCAACTGAAGCCCGCGTTTTCACGATTTTGCCCTGTGCTGGTCCACAGCCTCCGGGGCACACTGCGTGTGCGTCACTTCTCCGAAGACAAGGCCGAAATTCGGGCATCCAGGGCCCTAGCAGTCCAGAGTCTGCGGATGGCGGCATATGGATCACCTCCTTTGCCACGTACAGGAGGGAGGCCTGGGCCCTAGCCCGGCTCCGCTAGAGCTCCACGACCTCAGCTATTTTCCCTGACCTTTGGCCCGTGCCCCTGTGAGTGTGTGATTTCTAGTTCCACTTCTCCTCCGACCACTCTCAATCCGCCACCTGCGGATACCTCAGCGTGGACATGAACATCTATCACTGTCTGCAGTGTCACGGGTCACTAGGAGTCTAGGCTCAGGCTGACCTTGGCTGTCTTCTGCCCAGGCAAGGAGCCTAATCCTTCAAAGGAAATGAGGACACGTGGTCACTGGCCGACATCCTTTCTTTCATCCACGCAGCGGTCTGTACGAGGGTAAAGAGGCCAGGTAGGACAGGTGAAGGCTGAGTGCGGGGCCTAAGGCTTCTTTCTCAATCACCATGGAGACAGCCACCGGAAGGCTGGGCGGAACTTCTGACGGGGACGGGTCACAAACTCTGAGCCAATAGGAGAGGTCCAGCCTAACATGCAAGTTAGGCAGAGGCCTCCATTTTACCCATGGACACACAACGGCCCCTTCTGTCCTTGGCCACAAAATCGAGGGCACCCAGGGAATAACTTCACAGCAGGCAACCCCTGATGTGGACAGGTTCGACACGCTGGGACAGCAGGCAGGTACCTCTTGTCCACTTACGCTGGGATATCAGTAGGCAAGGCGCCCTTCCTCAGCATCTGTGGCCCCTCTCTGTATGTGTTCACTCAGAGAAATCTCTCCGTTCTACCCCTGAGACAAATCACAGCTATGAGGGGCCGGAGAGAGAGCCTGGAGATGAAACAGGGGAGGCTTCTGGCTGTACCGCGTCCCCGTGGGTAGAGAAGAGCAGTTAGTCTCTCTGGAAGGTCTTAGCTTCTGTTGATTGACATGGGCAATACGGTAGGGGCGGACCCTGGCCAGGTGGAGCTTGTGGGCAGATGCAACCTCTGGGGGAAGAATAATTCCGCTGCTGCTTTGTATGCTGTAAACCTCCCCACGCCAGGTGGGATGGGCAGACAACATTGACCCACAACTGCCAGGGGCCTTTCCTGGGACTGAAGATCCCAACCTGGTCTCAACCTTGTCGCCTTCTCAGCACATACCTTTCCTGCACACATAATCCTGCCTTTCTCCGTCACTGCCTGATCCCACTAGGACAAAAGCATGCCGCCCAAAAAGGCCCATGTCAGGGAAATCGAGGAGACACTGCCATTTTCCACATTTTTGCTGTCTACATATCCCCGCCTCCGGTGGAAGGCTGCGTATGTGGCCGGGCAGCCAAGGCAAGGCCGAAATCCCGGCATCCTGGGCCCCAGCAATCCAATGGTTTACGGACGTGGGGACCCGGATGACATGTTTCCCACATACAGGAGGAATCCTTGGGCCCTTCACTGGCTCGCCCTTCAGCTCGGCCACGTCCACTACTGGCCCTGGCCTTTGGCCGGTGCCCCATTTAACGTGTGCTCCGGAGCGATGTTTCTCCACCCATCGCTATCATTCTGCCACCAGGGGATATGTGAGAGTGGGAGTCACCATTTGTCACTGGCAGCAGTGTCACAAGTCACTAGACTTCCAGGTACCAGCTGGCCTAGGCTGCCTTCTGCCCCAGGCAAGGTCCCGAATCCTTTATCCCAGATGCTGACACCTGGGCGCTGGCGGATATTCATTTTTATCAACACAGAGGTCTGAGTGAGGGTCAGCAGGCCAGCCAGGTGAAGTCAAGGCCAGGTGGGCGGGACTAAGGCTCCTTTGCCATCACCATGGAGACAGTCCCACCACCGGAACAGTGGGCGGAGCTTATGATGGGCCTGGTGACAAGACTGAGCCAATGGCAGAGATCTGGCCCGCCAGGCAGATGACACAGGGCCCTCCATTATGACCTATGACACCTAGTGGCCACAGGATTTGAGCACACCCTGGGAAAGCCCACGCAGGCACAGGGGAGCTTCTGGTTCCGACTGGTTCAGGGCATTGCCACAACAGGCCAGGTACCTCTTTCCCACTTTCCAGAGGATATCAGTACGCAATGCAACCCCACTCAGCATCTCTTGCCTCTCTCTGTCTCTCTCTGGATGTGTTCGCTCTCTGAAATCTCTTCCTTCTCCCCCTGAGTCACTTCACAGCTTGGAGTGCCTGACAGGGTGCCTAGAGACGAAAGAGCAAAGGGGGAAGGCCTCTGGCTCTACTGGTTGCCCGTGGGCCGACAAGATCTGCTGGTCTATCTGCAAGGTCTAGAGAGTGGTGATTGACCGGGGATCTACATCACGGGCCGACCCTGGCCAGGTGAAGCTTGCTGACATGTGGCAGCCTCTCCGGAGACTACTAATTCCGCTGGTCACATTGTATGCAAATACCCAGCTGAGAGCACAGGGCAGAAAACATTGACACATACCTGCCAGAGGCCTATTCTGGGTCTCAAGAGTCCACCCTGGTCTCCAGCGACTCAGCATCTCAGCACACACTTTGCCTGCACACATGGAATCCGCCTCTCTCCACAAATGCCTTCTCCTGCTAGGAAACACAGGATGTCACTCAGCCAAAGGAGAGCATAGGCAAAGTCAACTGAAGCCCGCGTTTTCACGATTTTGCCCTGTGCTGGTCCACAGCCTCCGGGGCACACTGCGTGTGCGTCACTTCTCCGAAGACAAGGCCGAAATTCGGGCATCCAGGGCCCTAGCAGTCCAGAGTCTGCGGATGGCGGCATATGGATCACCTCTTTGCCACGTACAGGAGGGAGGCCTGGGCCCTAGCCTGGCTCCGCTAGAGCTCCACGACCTCAGCTATTTTCCCTGACCTTTGGCCCGTGCCCCTGTGAGTGTGTGATTTCTAGTTCCACTTCTCCTCCGACCACTCTCAATCCGCCACCTGCGGATACCTCAGCGTGGACACGAACACCTATCACTGTCTGCAGTGTCACGGGTCACTAGGAGTCTAGGCTCAGGCTGACCTTGGCTGTCTTCTGCCCAGGCAAGGAGCCTAATCCTTCAAAGGAAATGAGGACACGTGGTCACTGGCCGACATCCTTTCTTTCATCCACACAGCAGTCTGTACGAGGGTAAAGAGGCCAGGTAGGACAGGTGAAGGCTGAGTGCGGGGCCTAAGGCTTCTTTCTCAATCACCATGGAGACAGCCACCGGAAGACTGGGCGGAACTTCTGACGGGGACGGGTCACAAACTCCGAGCCAATAGGAGAGGTCCAGCCTAACACGCCAGTTAGGCAGAGGCCTCCATTTTACCCATGGACACACAACGGCCCCTTCTGTCCTTGGCCACAAAATCGAGGGCACCCAGGGAATAACTTCACAGCAGGCAACCCCTGATGGGGACAGGTTCGACACACTGGGACAGCAGGCAGGTACCTCTTGTCCACTTACGCTGGGATATCAGTAGGCAAGGCGCCCTTCCTCAGCATCTGTGGCCCCTCTCTGTATGTGTTCATTCAGAGAAATCTCTCCGTTCTACCCCGAGACAAATCACAGCTATGAGGGGCCGGAGAGAGAGCCTGGAGATGAAACAGGGGAGGCTTCTGGCTGTACCGTGTCCCCGTGGGTAGAGAAGAGCAGTTAGTCTCTCTGGAAGGTCTTAGCTTCTGTTGATTGACATGGGCAATACGGTAGGGGCGGACCCTGGCCAGGTGGAGCTTGTGGACAGATGCAACCTCTGGGGGAAGAATAATTCCGCTGCTGCTTTGTATGCTGTAAACCTCCCCACGCCAGGTGGGATGGGCAGACAACATTGACCCACAACTGCCAGGGGCCTTTCCTGGGACTGAAGATCCCAACCTGGTCTCAACCTTGTCGCCTTCTCAGCACATACCTTTCCTGCACACATAATCCTGCCTTTCTCCGTCACTGCCTGATCCCACTAGGACAAAAGCATGCCGCCCAAAAAGGCCCATGTCAGGGATATCGAGGAGACACTGCCATTTTCCACTTTTTTGCTGTCTACATATCCCCGCCTCCGGTGGAAGGCTGCGTATGTGGCCGGGCAGCCAAGGCAAGGCCGAAATCCCGGCATCCTGGGCCCCAGCAATCCAATGGTTTACGGACGTGGGGACCCGGATGACATGTTTCCCACATACAGGAGGAATCCTTGGGCCCTTCACTGGCTCGCCCTTCAGCTCGGCCACGTCCACTACTGGCCCTGGCCTTTGGCCGGTGCCCCATTTAACGTGTGCTCCGGAGCGATGTTTCTCCACCCATCGCTATCATTCTGCCACCAGGGGATATGTGAGAGTGGGAGTCACCATTTGTCACTGGCAGCAGTGTCACAAGTCACTAGACTTCCAGGTACCAGCTGGCCTAGGCTGCCTTCTGCCCCAGGCAAGGTCCCGAATCCTTTATCCCAGATGCTGACACCTGGGCGCTGGCGGATATTCATTTTTATCAACACAGAGGTCTGAGTGAGGGTCAGCAGGCCAGCCAGGTGAAGTCAAGGCCAGGTGGGCGGGACTAAGGCTCCTTTGCCATCACCATGGAGACAGTCCCACCACCGGAACAGTGGGCGGAGCTTATGATGGGCCTGGTGACAAGACTGAGCCAATGGCAGAGATCTGGCCCGCCAGGCAGATGACACAGGGCCCTCCATTATGACCTATGACACCTAGTGGCCACAGGATTTGAGCACACCCTGGGAAAGCCCACGCAGGCACAGGGGAGCTTCTGGTTCCGACTGGTTCAGGGCATTGCTACAACAGGCCAGGTACCTCTTTCCCACTTTCCAGAGGATATCAGTACGCAATGCAACCCCACTCAGCATCTCTTGCCTCTCTCTGTCTCTCTCTGGATGTGTTCGCTCTCTGAAATCTCTTCCTTCTCCCCCTGAGTCACTTCACAGCTTGGAGTGCCTGACAGGGTGCCTAGAGACGAAAGAGCAAAGGGGGAAGGCCTCTGGCTCTACTGGTTGCCCGTGGGCCGACAAGATCTGCTGGTCTATCTGCAACGTCTAGAGAGTGGTGATTGACCGGGGATCTACATCACGGGCCGACCCTGGCCAGGTGAAGCTTGCTGACATGTGGCAGCCTCTCCGGAGACTACTAATTCCGCTGGTCACATTGTATGCAAATATCCAGCTGAGAGCACAGGGCAGAAAACATTGACACATACCTGCCAGAGGCCTATTCTGGGTCTCAAGAGTCCACCCTGGTCTCCAGCGACTCAGCATCTCAGCACACACTTTGCCTGCACACATGGAATCCGCCTCTCTCCACAAATGCCTTCTCCTGCTAGGAAACACAGGATGTCACTCAGCCAAAGGAGAGCACAGGCAAAGTCAACTGAAGCCCGCGTTTTCACGATTTTGCCCTGTGCTGGTCCACAGCCTCCGGGGCACACTGCGTGTGCGTCACTTCTCCAAAGACAAGGCCGAAATTCGGGCATCCAGGGCCCTAGCAGTCCAGAGTCTGCGGATGGCGGCATATGGATCACCTCCTTTGCCACGTACAGGAGGGAGGCCTGGGCCTTAGCCCGGGTCCGCTAGAGCTCCACGACCTCAGCTATTTTCCCTGACCTTTGGCCCGTGCCCCTGTGAGTGTGTGATTTCTAGTTCCACTTCTCCTCCGACCACTCTCAATCCGCCACCTGCGGATACCTCAGCGTGGACATGAACATCTATCACTGTCTGCAGTGTCACAGGTCACTAGGAGTCTAGGCTCAGGCTGACCTTGGCTGTCTTCTGCCCAGGCAAGGAGCCTAATCCTTCAAAGGAAATGAGGACACGTGGTCACTGGCCGACATCCTTTCTTTCATCCACACAGCGGTCTGTACGAGGGTAAAGAGGCCAGGTAGGACAGGTGAAGGCTGAGTGCGGGGCCTAAGGCTTCTTTCTCAATCACCATGGAGACAGCCACCGGAAGGCTGGGCGGAACTTCTGACGGGGACGGGTCACAAACTCTGAGCCAATAGGAGAGGTTCAGCCTAACATGCAAGTTAGGCAGAGGCCTCCATTTTACCCATGGACACACAACGGCCCCTTCTGTCCTTGGCCACAAAATCGAGGGCACCCAGGGAATAACTTCACAGCAGGCAACCCCTGATGTGGACAGGTTCGACATGCTGGGACAGCAGGCAGGTACCTCTTGTCCACTTACGCTGGGATATCAGTAGGCAAGGCGCCCTTCCTCAGCATCTGTGGCCCCTCTCTGTATGTGTTCACTCAGAGAAATCTCTCCGTTCTACCCCTGAGACAAATCACAGCTATGAGGGGCCGGAGAGAGAGCCTGGAGATGAAACAGGGGAGGCTTCTGGCTGTACCGCGTCCCCGTGGGTAGAGAAGAGCAGTTAGTCTCTCTGGAAGGTCTTAGCTTCTGTTGATTGACATGGGCAATACGGTAGGGGCGGACCCTGGCCAGGTGGAGCTTGTGGGCAGATGCAACCTCTGGGGGAAGAATAATTCCGCTGCTGCTTTGTATGCTGTAAACCTCCCCACGCCAGGTGGGATGGGCAGACAACATTGACCCACAACTGCCAGGGGCCTTTCCTGGGACTGAAGATCCCAACCTGGTCTCAACCTTGTCGCCTTCTCAGCACATACCTTTCCTGCACACATAATCCTGCCTTTCTCCGTCACTGCCTGATCCCACTAGGACAAAAGCATGCCGCCCAAAAAGGCCCATGTCAGGGAAATCGAGGAGACACTGCCATTTTCCACATTTTTGCTGTCTACATATCCCCGCCTCCGGTGGAAGGCTGCGTATGTGGCCGGGCAGCCAAGGCAAGGCCGAAATCCCGGCATCCTGGGCCCCAGCAATCCAATGGTTTACGGACGTGGGGACCCGGATGACATGTTTCCCACATACAGGAGGAATCCTTGGGCCCTTCACTGGCTCGCCCTTCAGCTCGGCCACGTCCACTACTGGCCCTGGCCTTTGGCCGGTGCCCCATTTAACGTGTGCTCCGGAGCGATGTTTCTCCACCCATCGCTATCATTCTGCCACCAGGGGATATGTGAGAGTGGGAGTCACCATTTGTCACTGGCAGCAGTGTCACAAGTCACTAGACTTCCAGGTACCAGCTGGCCTAGGCTGCCTTCTGCCCCAGGCAAGGTCCCGAATCCTTTATCCCAGATGCTGACACCTGGGCGCTGGCGGATATTCATTTTTATCAACACAGAGGTCTGAGTGAGGGTCAGCAGGCCAGCCAGGTGAAGTCAAGGCCAGGTGGGCGGGACTAAGGCTCCTTTGCCATCACCATGGAGACAGTCCCACCACCGGAACAGTGGGCGGAGCTTATGATGGGCCTGGTGACAAGACTGAGCCAATGGCAGAGATCTGGCCCACCAGGCAGATGACACAGGGCCCTCCATTATGACCTATGACACCTAGTGGCCACAGGATTTGAGCACACCCTGGGAAAGCCCACGCAGGCACAGGGGAGCTTCTGGTTCCGACTGGTTCAGGGCATTGCTACAACAGGCCAGGTACCTCTTTCCCACTTTCCAGAGGATATCAGTACGCAGTGCAACCCCACTCAGCATCTCTTGCCTCTCTCTGTCTCTCTCTGGATGTGTTCGCTCTCTGAAATCTCTTCCTTCTCCCCCTGAGTCACTTCACAGCTTGGAGTGCCTGACAGGGTGCCTAGAGACGAAAGAGCAAAGGGGGAAGGCCTCTGGCTCTACTGGTTGCCCATGGGCCGACAAGATCTGCTAGTCTATCTGCAAGGTCTAGAGAGTGGTGATTGACCGGGGATCTACATCACGGGCCGACCCTGGCCAGGTGAAGCTTGCTGACATGTGGCAGCCTCTCCGGAGACTACTAATTCCACTGGTCACATTGTATGCAAATACCCAGCTGAGAGCACAGGGCAGAAAACATTGACACATACCTGCCAGAGGCCTATTCTGGGTCTCAAGAGTCCACCCTGGTCTCCAGCGACTCAGCATCTCAGCACACACTTTGCCTGCACACATGGAATCCGCCTCTCTCCACAAATGCCTTCTCCTGCTAGGAAACACAGGATGTCACTCAGCCAAAGGAGAGCACAGGCAAAGTCAACTGAAGCCCGCGTTTTCACGATTTTGCCCTGTGCTGGTCCACAGCCTCCGGGGCACACTGCGTGTGCGTCACTTCTCCGAAGACAAGGCCGAAATTCGGGCATCCAGGGCCCTAGCAGTCCAGAGTCTGCGGATGGCGGCATATGGATCACCTCTTTGCCACGTACAGGAGGGAGGCCTGGGCCCTAGCCTGGCTCCGCTAGAGCTCCACGACCTCAGCTATTTTCCCTGACCTTTGGCCCGTGCCCCCGTGAGTGTGTGATTTCTAGTTCCACTTCTCCTCCGACCACTCTCAATCCGCCACCTGCGGATACCTCAGCGTGGACACGAACACCTATCACTGTCTGCAGTGTCACGGGTCACTAGGAGTCTAGGCTCAGGCTGACCTTGGCTGTCTTCTGCCCAGGCAAGGAGCCTAATCCTTCAAAGGAAATGAGGACACGTGGTCACTGGCCGACATCCTTTCTTTCATCCACACAGCAGTCTGTACGAGGGTAAAGAGGCCAGGTAGGACAGGTGAAGGCTGAGTGCGGGGCCTAAGGCTTCTTTCTCAATCACCATGGAGACAGCCACCGGAAGACTGGGCGGAACTTCTGACGGGGACGGGTCACAAACTCCGAGCCAATAGGAGAGGTCCAGCCTAACACGCCAGTTAGGCAGAGGCCTCCATTTTACCCATGGACACACAACGGCCCCTTCTGTCCTTGGCCACAAAATCGAGGGCACCCAGGGAATAACTTCACAGCAGGCAACCCCTGATGGGGACAGGTTCGACACACTGGGACAGCAGGCAGGTACCTCTTGTCCACTTACGCTGGGATATCAGTAGGCAAGGCGCCCTTCCTCAGCATCTGTGGCCCCTCTCTGTATGTGTTCATTCAGAGAAATCTCTCCGTTCTACCCCGAGACAAATCACAGCTATGAGGGGCCGGAGAGAGAGCCTGGAGATGAAACAGGGGAGGCTTCTGGCTGTACCGTGTCCCCGTGGGTAGAGAAGAGCAGTTAGTCTCTCTGGAAGGTCTTAGCTTCTGTTGATTGACATGGGCAATACGGTAGGGGCGGACCCTGGCCAGGTGGAGCTTGTGGACAGATGCAACCTCTGGGGGAAGAATAATTCCGCTGCTGCTTTGTATGCTGTAAACCTCCCCACGCCAGGTGGGATGGGCAGACAACATTGACCCACAACTGCCAGGGGCCTTTCCTGGGACTGAAGATCCCAACCTGGTCTCAACCTTGTCGCCTTCTCAGCACATACCTTTCCTGCACACATAATCCTGCCTTTCTCCGTCACTGCCTGATCCCACTAGGACAAAAGCATGCCGCCCAAAAAGGCCCATGTCAGGGATATCGAGGAGACACTGCCATTTTCCACTTTTTTGCTGTCTACATATCCCCGCCTCCGGTGGAAGGCTGCGTATGTGGCCGGGCAGCCAAGGCAAGGCCGAAATCCCGGCATCCTGGGCCCCAGCAATCCAATGGTTTACGGACGTGGGGACCCGGATGACATGTTTCCCACATACAGGAGGAATCCTTGGGCCCTTCACTGGCTCGCCCTTCAGCTCGGCCACGTCCACTACTGGCCCTGGCCTTTGGCCGGTGCCCCATTTAACGTGTGCTCCGGAGCGATGTTTCTCCACCCATCGCTATCATTCTGCCACCAGGGGATATGTGAGAGTGGGAGTCACCATTTGTCACTGGCAGCAGTGTCACAAGTCACTAGACTTCCAGGTACCAGCTGGCCTAGGCTGCCTTCTGCCCCAGGCAAGGTCCCGAATCCTTTATCCCAGATGCTGACACCTGGGCGCTGGCGGATATTCATTTTTATCAACACAGAGGTCTGAGTGAGGGTCAGCAGGCCAGCCAGGTGAAGTCAAGGCCAGGTGGGCGGGACTAAGGCTCCTTTGCCATCACCATGGAGACAGTCCCACCACCGGAACAGTGGGCGGAGCTTATGATGGGCCTGGTGACAAGACTGAGCCAATGGCAGAGATCTGGCCCACCAGGCAGATGACACAGGGCCCTCCATTATGACCTATGACACCTAGTGGCCACAGGATTTGAGCACACCCTGGGAAAGCCCACGCAGGCACAGGGGAGCTTCTGGTTCCGACTGGTTCAGGGCATTGCTACAACAGGCCAGGTACCTCTTTCCCACTTTCCAGAGGATATCAGTACGCAGTGCAACCCCACTCAGCATCTCTTGCCTCTCTCTGTCTCTCTCTGGATGTGTTCGCTCTCTGAAATCTCTTCCTTCTCCCCCTGAGTCACTTCACAGCTTGGAGTGCCTGACAGGGTGCCTAGAGACGAAAGAGCAAAGGGGGAAGGCCTCTGGCTCTACTGGTTGCCCATGGGCCGACAAGATCTGCTAGTCTATCTGCAAGGTCTAGAGAGTGGTGATTGACCGGGGATCTACATCACGGGCCGACCCTGGCCAGGTGAAGCTTGCTGACATGTGGCAGCCTCTCCGGAGACTACTAATTCCACTGGTCACATTGTATGCAAATACCCAGCTGAGAGCACAGGGCAGAAAACATTGACACATACCTGCCAGAGGCCTATTCTGGGTCTCAAGAGTCCACCCTGGTCTCCAGCGACTCAGCATCTCAGCACACACTTTGCCTGCACACATGGAATCCGCCTCTCTCCACAAATGCCTTCTCCTGCTAGGAAACACAGGATGTCACTCAGCCAAAGGAGAGCACAGGCAAAGTCAACTGAAGCCCGCGTTTTCACGATTTTGCCCTGTGCTGGTCCACAGCCTCCGGGGCACACTGCGTGTGCGTCACTTCTCCGAAGACAAGGCCGAAATTCGGGCATCCAGGGCCCTAGCAGTCCAGAGTCTGCGGATGGCGGCATATGGATCACCTCTTTGCCACGTACAGGAGGGAGGCCTGGGCCCTAGCCTGGCTCCGCTAGAGCTCCACGACCTCAGCTATTTTCCCTGACCTTTGGCCCGTGCCCCCGTGAGTGTGTGATTTCTAGTTCCACTTCTCCTCCGACCACTCTCAATCCGCCACCTGCGGATACCTCAGCGTGGACACGAACACCTATCACTGTCTGCAGTGTCACGGGTCACTAGGAGTCTAGGCTCAGGCTGACCTTGGCTGTCTTCTGCCCAGGCAAGGAGCCTAATCCTTCAAAGGAAATGAGGACACGTGGTCACTGGCCGACATCCTTTCTTTCATCCACACAGCAGTCTGTACGAGGGTAAAGAGGCCAGGTAGGACAGGTGAAGGCTGAGTGCGGGGCCTAAGGCTTCTTTCTCAATCACCATGGAGACAGCCACCGGAAGACTGGGCGGAACTTCTGACGGGGACGGGTCACAAACTCCGAGCCAATAGGAGAGGTCCAGCCTAACACGCCAGTTAGGCAGAGGCCTCCATTTTACCCATGGACACACAACGGCCCCTTCTGTCCTTGGCCACAAAATCGAGGGCACCCAGGGAATAACTTCACAGCAGGCAACCCCTGATGGGGACAGGTTCGACACACTGGGACAGCAGGCAGGTACCTCTTGTCCACTTACGCTGGGATATCAGTAGGCAAGGCGCCCTTCCTCAGCATCTGTGGCCCCTCTCTGTATGTGTTCATTCAGAGAAATCTCTCCGTTCTACCCCGAGACAAATCACAGCTATGAGGGGCCGGAGAGAGAGCCTGGAGATGAAACAGGGGAGGCTTCTGGCTGTACCGTGTCCCCGTGGGTAGAGAAGAGCAGTTAGTCTCTCTGGAAGGTCTTAGCTTCTGTTGATTGACATGGGCAATACGGTAGGGGCGGACCCTGGCCAGGTGGAGCTTGTGGACAGATGCAACCTCTGGGGGAAGAATAATTCCGCTGCTGCTTTGTATGCTGTAAACCTCCCCACGCCAGGTGGGATGGGCAGACAACATTGACCCACAACTGCCAGGGGCCTTTCCTGGGACTGAAGATCCCAACCTGGTCTCAACCTTGTCGCCTTCTCAGCACATACCTTTCCTGCACACATAATCCTGCCTTTCTCCGTCACTGCCTGATCCCACTAGGACAAAAGCATGCCGCCCAAAAAGGCCCATGTCAGGGATATCGAGGAGACACTGCCATTTTCCACTTTTTTGCTGTCTACATATCCCCGCCTCCGGTGGAAGGCTGCGTATGTGGCCGGGCAGCCAAGGCAAGGCCGAAATCCCGGCATCCTGGGCCCCAGCAATCCAATGGTTTACGGACGTGGGGACCCGGATGACATGTTTCCCACATACAGGAGGAATCCTTGGGCCCTTCACTGGCTCGCCCTTCAGCTCGGCCACGTCCACTACTGGCCCTGGCCTTTGGCCGGTGCCCCATTTAACGTGTGCTCCGGAGCGATGTTTCTCCACCCATCGCTATCATTCTGCCACCAGGGGATATGTGAGAGTGGGAGTCACCATTTGTCACTGGCAGCAGTGTCACAAGTCACTAGACTTCCAGGTACCAGCTGGCCTAGGCTGCCTTCTGCCCCAGGCAAGGTCCCGAATCCTTTATCCCAGATGCTGACACCTGGGCGCTGGCGGATATTCATTTTTATCAACACAGAGGTCTGAGTGAGGGTCAGCAGGCCAGCCAGGTGAAGTCAAGGCCAGGTGGGCGGGACTAAGGCTCCTTTGCCATCACCATGGAGACAGTCCCACCACCGGAACAGTGGGCGGAGCTTATGATGGGCCTGGTGACAAGACTGAGCCAATGGCAGAGATCTGGCCCACCAGGCAGATGACACAGGGCCCTCCATTATGACCTATGACACCTAGTGGCCACAGGATTTGAGCACACCCTGGGAAAGCCCACGCAGGCACAGGGGAGCTTCTGGTTCCGACTGGTTCAGGGCATTGCTACAACAGGCCAGGTACCTCTTTCCCACTTTCCAGAGGATATCAGTACGCAATGCAACCCCACTCAGCATCTCTTGCCTCTCTCTGTCTCTCTCTGGATGTGTTCGCTCTCTGAAATCTCTTCCTTCTCCCCCTGAGTCACTTCACAGCTTGGAGTGCCTGACAGGGTGCCTAGAGACGAAAGAGCAAAGGGGGAAGGCCTCTGGCTCTACTGGTTGCCCGTGGGCCGACAAGATCTGCTGGTCTATCTGCAACGTCTAGAGAGTGGTGATTGACCGGGGATCTACATCACGGGCCGACCCTGGCCAGGTGAAGCTTGCTGACATGTGGCAGCCTCTCCGGAGACTACTAATTCCACTGGTTACATTGTATGCAAATACCCAGCTGAGAGCACAGGGCAGAAAACATTGACACATACCTGCCAGAGGCCTATTCTGGGTCTCAAGAGTCCACCCTGGTCTCCAGCGACTCAGCATCTCAGCACACACTTTGCCTGCACACATGGAATCCGCCTCTCTCCACAAATGCCTTCTCCTGCTAGGAAACACAGGATGTCACTCAGCCAAAGGAGAGCACAGGCAAAGTCAACTGAAGCCCGCGTTTTCACGATTTTGCCCTGTGCTGGTCCACAGCCTCCGGGGCACACTGCGTGTGCGTCACTTCTCCAAAGACAAGGCCGAAATTCGGGCATCCAGGGCCATAGCAGTCCAGAGTCTGCGGATGGCGGCATATGGATCACCTCCTTTGCCACGTACAGGAGGGAGGCCTGGGCCCTAGCCCGGCTCCGCTAGAGCTCCACGACCTCAGCTATTTTCCCTGACCTTTGGCCCGTGCCCCCGTGAGTGTGTGATTTCTAGTTCCACTTCTCCTCCGACCACTCTCAATCCGCCACCTGCGGATACCTCAGCGTGGACATGAACATCTATCACTGTCTGCAGTGTCACGGGTCACTAGGAGTCTAGGCTCAGGCTGACCTTGGCTGTCTTCTGCCCAGGCAAGGAGCCTAATCCTTCAAAGGAAATGAGGACACGTGGTCACTGGCCCACATCCTTTCTTTTATCCACACAGCGGTCTGTACGAGGGTAAAGAGGCCAGGTAGGACAGGTGAAGGCTGAGTGCGGGGCCTAAGGCTTCTTTCTCAATCACCATGGAGACAGCCACCGGAAGGCTGGGCGGAACTTCTGACGGGGACGGGTCACAAACTCTGAGCCAATAGGAGAGTTCCAGCCTAACATGCAAGTTAGGCAGAGGCCTCCATTTTACCCATGGACACACAACGGCCCCTTCTGTCCTTGGCCACAAAATCGAAGGCACCCAGGGAATAACTTCACAGCAGGCAACCCCTGATGTGGACAGGTTCGACACGCTGGGACAGCAGGCAGGTACCTCTTGTCCACTTACGCTGGGATATCAGTAGGCAAGGCGCCCTTCCTCAGCATCTGTGGCCCCTCTCTGTATGTGTTCACTCAGAGAAATCTCTCCGTTCTACCCCTGAGACAAATCACAGCTATGAGGGGCCGGAGAGAGAGCCTGGAGATGAAACAGGGGAGGCTTCTGGCTGTACCGCGTCCCCGTGGGTAGAGAAGAGCAGTTAGTCTCTCTGGAAGGTCTTAGCTTCTGTTGATTGACATGGGCAATACGGTAGGGGCGGACCCTGGCCAGGTGGAGCTTGTGGGCAGATGCAACCTCTGGGGGAAGAATAATTCCGCTGCTGCTTTGTATGCTGTAAACCTCCCCACGCCAGGTGGGATGGGCAGACAACATTGACCCACAACTGCCAGGGGCCTTTCCTGGGACTGAAGATCCCAACCTGGTCTCAACCTTGTCGCCTTCTCAGCACATACCTTTCCTGCACACATAATCCTGCCTTTCTCCGTCACTGCCTGATCCCACTAGGACAAAAGCATGCCGCCCAAAAAGGCCCATGTCAGGGAAATTGAGGAGACACTGCCATTTTCCACATTTTTGCTGTCTACATATCCCCGCCTCCGGTGGAAGGCTGCGTATGTGGCCGGGCAGCCAAGGCAAGGCCGAAATCCCGGCATCCTGGGCCCCAGCAATCCAATGGTTTACGGACGTGGGGACCCGGATGACATGTTTCCCACATACAGGAGGAATCCTTGGGCCCTTCACTGGCTCGCCCTTCAGCTCGGCCACGTCCACTACTGGCCCTGGCCTTTGGCCGGTGCCCCATTTAACGTGTGCTCCGGAGCGATGTTTCTCCACCCATCGCTATCATTCTGCCACCAGGGGATATGTGAGAGTGGGAGTCACCATTTGTCACTGGCAGCAGTGTCACAAGTCACTAGACTTCCAGGTACCAGCTGGCCTAGGCTGCCTTCTGCCCCAGGCAAGGTCCCGAATCCTTTATCCCAGATGCTGACACCTGGGCGCTGGCGGATATTCATTTTTATCAACACAGAGGTCTGAGTGAGGGTCAGCAGGCCAGCCAGGTGAAGTCAAGGCCAGGTGGGCGGGACTAAGGCTCCTTTGCCATCACCATGGAGACAGTCCCACCACCGGAACAGTGGGCGGAGCTTATGATGGGCCTGGTGACAAGACTGAGCCAATGGCAGAGATCTGGCCCGCCAGGCAGATGACACAGGGCCCTCCATTATGACCTATGACACCTAGTGGCCACAGGATTTGAGCACACCCTGGGAAAGCCCACGCAGGCACAGGGGAGCTTCTGGTTCCGACTGGTTCAGGGCATTGCTACAACAGGCCAGGTACCTCTTTCCCACTTTCCAGAGGATATCAGTACGCAATGCAACCCCACTCAGCATCTCTTGCCTCTCTCTGTCTCTCTCTGGATGTGTTCGCTCTCTGAAATCTCTTCCTTCTCCCCCTGAGTCACTTCACAGCTTGGAGTGCCTGACAGGGTGCCTAGAGACGAAAGAGCAAAGGGGGAAGGCCTCTGGCTCTACTGGTTGCCCGTGGGCCGACAAGATCTGCTGGTCTATCTGCAAGGTCTAGAGACTGGTGATTGACCGGGGATCTACATCACGGGCCGACCCTGGCCAGGTGAAGCTTGCTGACATGTGGCAGCCTCTCCGGAGACTACTAATTCCACTGGTCACATTGTATGCAAATACCCAGCTGAGAGCACAGGGCAGAAAACATTGACACATACCTGCCAGAGGCCTATTCTGGGTCTCAAGAGTCCACCCTGGTCTCCAGCGACTCAGCATCTCAGCACACACTTTGCCTGCACACATGGAATCCGCCTCTCTCCACAAATGCCTTCTCCTGCTAGGAAACACAGGATGTCACTCAGCCAAAGGAGAGCACAGGCAAAGTCAACTGAAGCCCGCGTTTTCACGATTTTGCCCTGTGCTGGTCCACAGCCTCCGGGGCACACTGCGTGTGCGTCACTTCTCCAAAGACAAGGCCGAAATTCGGGCATCCAGGGCCCTAGCAGTCCAGAGTCTGCGGATGGCGACATATGGATCACCTCTTTGCCACGTACAGGAGGGAGGCCTGGGCCCTAGCCTGGCTCCGCTAGAGCTCCACGACCTCAGCTATTTTCCCTGACCTTTGGCCCGTGCCCCCGTGAGTGTGTGATTTCTAGTTCCACTTCTCCTCCGACCACTCTCAATCCGCCACCTGCGGATACCTCAGCGTGGACATGAACATCTATCACTGTCTGCAGTGTCACGGGTCACTAGGAGTCTAGGCTCAGGCTGACCTTGGCTGTCTTCTGCCCAGGCAAGGAGCCTAATCCTTCAAAGGAAATGAGGACACGTGGTCACTGGCCGATATCCTTTCTTTCATCCACACAGCAGTCTGTACGAGGGTAAAGAGGCCAGGTAGGACAGGTGAAGGCTGAGTGCGGGGCCTAAGGCTTCTTTCTCAATCACCATGGAGACAGCCACCGGAAGGCTGGGCGGAACTTCTGACGGGGACGGGTCACAAACTCTGAGCCAATAGGAGAGTTCCAGCCTAACATGCAAGTTAGGCAGAGGCCTCCATTTTACCCATGGACACACAACGGCCCCTTCTGTCCTTGGCCACAAAATCGAAGGCACCCAGGGAATAACTTCACAGCAGGCAACCCCTGATGTGGACAGGTTCGACACGCTGGGACAGCAGGCAGGTACCTCTTGTCCACTTACGCTGGGATATCAGTAGGCAAGGCGCCCTTCCTCAGCATCTGTGGCCCCTCTCTGTATGTGTTCACTCAGAGAAATCTCTCCGTTCTACCCCTGAGACAAATCACAGCTATGAGGGGCCGGAGAGAGAGCCTGGAGATGAAACAGGGGAGGCTTCTGGCTGTACCGCGTCCCCGTGGGTAGAGAAGAGCAGTTAGTCTCTCTGGAAGGTCTTAGCTTCTGTTGATTGACATGGGCAATACGGTAGGGGCGGACCCTGGCCAGGTGGAGCTTGTGGGCAGATGCAACCTCTGGGGGAAGAATAATTCCGCTGCTGCTTTGTATGCTGTAAACCTCCCCACGCCAGGTGGGATGGGCAGACAACATTGACCCACAACTGCCAGGGGCCTTTCCTGGGACTGAAGATCCCAACCTGGTCTCAACCTTGTCGCCTTCTCAGCACATACCTTTCCTGCACACATAATCCTGCCTTTCTCCGTCACTGCCTGATCCCACTAGGACAAAAGCATGCCGCCCAAAAAGGCCCATGTCAGGGAAATCGAGGAGACACTGCCATTTTCCACATTTTTGCTGTCTACATATCCCCGCCTCCGGTGGAAGGCTGCGTATGTGGCCGGGCAGCCAAGGCAAGGCCGAAATCCCGGCATCCTGGGCCCCAGCAATCCAATGGTTTACGGACGTGGGGACCCGGATGACATGTTTCCCACATACAGGAGGAATCCTTGGGCCCTTCACTGGCTCGCCCTTCAGCTCGGCCACGTCCACTACTGGCCCTGGCCTTTGGCCGGTGCCCCATTTAACGTGTGCTCCGGAGCGATGTTTCTCCACCCATCGCTATCATTCTGCCACCAGGGGATATGTGAGAGTGGGAGTCACCATTTGTCACTGGCAGCAGTGTCACAAGTCACTAGACTTCCAGGTACCAGCTGGCCTAGGCTGCCTTCTGCCCCAGGCAAGGTCCCCAATCCTTTATCCCAGATGCTGACACCTGGGCGCTGGCGGATATTCATTTTTATCAACACAGAGGTCTGAGTGAGGGTCAGCAGGCCAGCCAGGTGAAGTCAAGGCCAGGTGGGCGGGACTAAGGCTCCTTTGCCATCACCATGGAGACAGTCCCACCACCGGAACAGTGGGCGGAGCTTATGATGGGCCTGGTGACAAGACTGAGCCAATGGCAGAGATCTGGCCCGCCAGGCAGATGACACAGGGCCCTCCATTATGACCTATGACACCTAGTGGCCACAGGATTTGAGCACACTCTGGGAAAGCCCACGCAGGCACAGGGGAGCTTCTGGTTCCGACTGGTTCAGGGCATTGCTACAACAGGCCAGGTACCTCTTTCCCACTTTCCAGAGGATATCAGTACGCAATGCAACCCAACTCAGCATCTCTTGCCTCTCTCTGTCTCTCTCTGGATGTGTTCGCTCTCTGAAATCTCTTCCTTCTCCCCCTGAGTCACTTCACAGCTTGGAGTGCCTGACAGGGTGCCTAGAGACGAAAGAGCAAAGGGGGAAGGCCTCTGGCTCTACTGGTTGCCCATGGGCCGACAAGATCTGCTGGTCTATCTGCAAGGTCTAGAGAGTGGTGATTGACCGGGGATCTACATCACGGGCCGACCCTGGCCAGGTGAAGCTTGCTGACATGTGGCAGCCTCTCCGGAGACTACTAATTCCACTGGTCACATTGTATGCAAATACCCAGCTGAGAGCACAGGGCAGAAAACATTGACACATACCTGCCAGAGGCCTATTCTGGGTCTCAAGAGTCCACCCTGGTCTCCAGCGACTCAGCATCTCAGCACACACTTTGCCTGCACACATGGAATCCGCCTCTCTCCACAAATGCCTTCTCCTGCTAGGAAACACAGGATGTCACTCAGCCAAAGGAGAGCACAGGCAAAGTCAACTGAAGCCCGCGTTTTCACGATTTTGCCCTGTGCTGGTCCACAGCCTCCGGGGCACACTGCGTGTGCGTCACTTCTCCAAAGACAAGGCCGAAATTCGGGCATCCAGGGCCCTAGCAGTCCAGAGTCTGCGGATGGCGACATATGGATCACCTCTTTGCCACGTACAGGAGGGAGGCCTGGGCCCTAGCCTGGCTCCGCTAGAGCTCCACGACCTCAGCTATTTTCCCTGACCTTTGGCCCGTGCCCCCGTGAGTGTGTGATTTCTAGTTCCACTTCTCCTCCGACCACTCTCAATCCGCCACCTGCGGATACCTCAGCGTGGACATGAACATCTATCACTGTCTGCAGTGTCACGGGTCACTAGGAGTCTAGGCTCAGGCTGACCTTGGCTGTCTTCTGCCCAGGCAAGGAGCCTAATCCTTCAAAGGAAATGAGGACACGTGGTCACTGGCCGATATCCTTTCTTTCATCCACACAGCAGTCTGTACGAGGGTAAAGAGGCCAGGTAGGACAGGTGAAGGCTGAGTGCGGGGCCTAAGGCTTCTTTCTCAATCACCATGGAGACAGCCACCGGAAGGCTGGGCGGAACTTCTGACGGGGACGGGTCACAAACTCTGAGCCAATAGGAGAGTTCCAGCCTAACATGCAAGTTAGGCAGAGGCCTCCATTTTACCCATGGACACACAACGGCCCCTTCTGTCCTTGGCCACAAAATCGAAGGCACCCAGGGAATAACTTCACAGCAGGCAACCCCTGATGTGGACAGGTTCGACACGCTGGGACAGCAGGCAGGTACCTCTTGTCCACTTACGCTGGGATATCAGTAGGCAAGGCGCCCTTCCTCAGCATCTGTGGCCCCTCTCTGTATGTGTTCACTCAGAGAAATCTCTCCGTTCTACCCCTGAGACAAATCACAGCTATGAGGGGCCGGAGAGAGAGCCTGGAGATGAAACAGGGGAGGCTTCTGGCTGTACCGCGTCCCCGTGGGTAGAGAAGAGCAGTTAGTCTCTCTGGAAGGTCTTAGCTTCTGTTGATTGACATGGGCAATACGGTAGGGGCGGACCCTGGCCAGGTGGAGCTTGTGGGCAGATGCAACCTCTGGGGGAAGAATAATTCCGCTGCTGCTTTGTATGCTGTAAACCTCCCCACGCCAGGTGGGATGGGCAGACAACATTGACCCACAACTGCCAGGGGCCTTTCCTGGGACTGAAGATCCCAACCTGGTCTCAACCTTGTCGCCTTCTCAGCACATACCTTTCCTGCACACATAATCCTGCCTTTCTCCGTCACTGCCTGATCCCACTAGGACAAAAGCATGCCGCCCAAAAAGGCCCATGTCAGGGAAATCGAGGAGACACTGCCATTTTCCACATTTTTGCTGTCTACATATCCCCGCCTCCGGTGGAAGGCTGCGTATGTGGCCGGGCAGCCAAGGCAAGGCCGAAATCCCGGCATCCTGGGCCCCAGCAATCCAATGGTTTACGGACGTGGGGACCCGGATGACATGTTTCCCACATACAGGAGGAATCCTTGGGCCCTTCACTGGCTCGCCCTTCAGCTCGGCCACGTCCACTACTGGCCCTGGCCTTTGGCCGGTGCCCCATTTAACGTGTGCTCCGGAGCGATGTTTCTCCACCCATCGCTATCATTCTGCCACCAGGGGATATGTGAGAGTGGGAGTCACCATTTGTCACTGGCAGCAGTGTCACAAGTCACTAGACTTCCAGGTACCAGCTGGCCTAGGCTGCCTTCTGCCCCAGGCAAGGTCCCGAATCCTTTATCCCAGATGCTGACACCTGGGCGCTGGCGGATATTCATTTTTATCAACACAGAGGTCTGAGTGAGGGTCAGCAGGCCAGCCAGGTGAAGTCAAGGCCAGGTGGGCGGGACTAAGGCTCCTTTGCCATCACCATGGAGACAGTCCCACCACGGGAACAGTGGGCGGAGCTTATGATGGGCCTGGTGACAAGACTGAGCCAATGGCAGAGATCTGGCCCGCCAGGCAGATGACACAGGGCCCTCCATTATGACCTATGACACCTAGTGGCCACAGGATTTGAGCACACCCTGGGAAAGCCCACGCAGGCACAGGGGAGCTTCTGGTTCCGACTGGTTCAGGGCATTGCTACAACAGGCCAGGTACCTCTTTCCCACTTTCCAGAGGATATCAGTACGCAATGCAACCCCACTCAGCATCTCTTGCCTCTCTCTGTCTCTCTCTGGATGTGTTCGCTCTCTGAAATCTCTTCCTTCTCCCCCTGAGTCACTTCACAGCTTGGAGTGCCTGACAGGGTGCCTAGAGACGAAAGAGCAAAGGGGGAAGGCCTCTGGCTCTACTGGTTGCCCATGGGCCGACAAGATCTGCTGGTCTATCTGCAAGGTCTAGAGAGTGGTGATTGACCGGGGATCTACATCACGGGCCGACCCTGGCCAGGTGAAGCTTGCTGACATGTGGCAGCCTCTCCGGAGACTACTAATTCCGCTGGTCACATTGTATGCAAATACCCAGCTGAGAGCACAGGGCAGAAAACATTGACACATACCTGCCAGAGGCCTATTCTGGGTCTCAAGAGTCCACCCTGGTCTCCAGCGACTCAGCATCTCAGCACACACTTTGCCTGCACACATGGAATCCGCCTCTCTCCACAAATGCCTTCTCCTGCTAGGAAACACAGGATGTCACTCAGCCAAAGGAGAGCACAGGCAAAGTCAACTGAAGCCCACGTTTTCAAGATTTGCCCTGTGCTGGTCCTTTCCTGGGATGAAAGATCCCAACCTGGTCTCAACGTCGTCACCCTCTCAGCACACACCTTTCCTGCACACACAATCTTGCCTTTTTTGTCAGTGCCTCATCCTACTAGGAAAAAAAGCATTCTGCTCAAAAAGACAATGCCAGGAAAATCGAGGAGACACTGCCATTTTCCAAATTTTTGCTTTCTACCCATCCCCGCCTCCGGTTAAAAGCTGTGTATGTGGCCGGGCTCCGAAGGCAAGGCCTTAATCCTGGCAGCCTGGGCCCCAGCAGTCCATTGGTTTATGGATGTGGGGACACGGATGACCTGTTTGCCACATATAGAAAATGAACATTCAATATAGAACACAGTATGGAATAGAGAATACAGGAAATATAGAATATAGAAGAATATAGATTATTGAACATAGAATATATAATGTAGAATAAAAAACATAGATTATAAAATAAAGTATAAATGACTCAGAACATAAAATATATTTTATAGAATATAGAAGACAATAGAATATAGATTGTAAAGTACAGAATTCACAATATAGAGGAAAACAGAATATGGAAGAAGATAGAATATAGGACAAATGTAGAATATGGAATACAGAAATATATAGTATATAAAAAGATAGAATGTCGAAGAACATAGACTATAGAATACAAAATATAGATGAATTTAAAATATAGAATGTAGAATATATAATATGTAATACAAAATATGCAATATAGAATATAGAAGAATATTGTATGAAGAAAAATATAGAATATAGAACATCGAATATAGAATACAGAGTATGGAATATAGAATATACAAAAATACAGAATGTAGAAAAACATCCAAGAACACAGATCATAGAATACAGAGACTTTAAAATATAGAGTATGATACATAGGACACTGAGTATACAATACAGAATATAAAAGAACTTTGAAAATAGAAGGATATAGTGTAAAGAGGATTTGGAATAAGGAAGAGTATAGAATATACGTTATAGAAGAACATAGCATAAAGGATACAGAATAGAGAAGAAAATAGAAGATAAATTCAGAATATAGAATACAGAAGAATATAAAATGTACAATGTAGAATAGCAATTATAGAATGCAAACTATAGAATGAAGAA
The DNA here is from genome assembly GCF_030014295.1 of Loxodonta africana. Lineage (NCBI taxonomy): Eukaryota > Metazoa > Chordata > Mammalia > Proboscidea > Elephantidae > Loxodonta > Loxodonta africana. Next base: position 339,483 of record NW_026974943.1, on the reverse strand, counting down.
TATAGGAGAATATAAATTACAGAATATAGACTATAAATTATACAATATACATGATCATGGAAAATACAATGTAGAATGTAAAATGTAGAATATAGGAGAAAATGGAATACAGAATATACAAGAATATGGAATGTTGAATATAGTATCTAGAATATGGAATATAGAATACACAAAAATATAGTATATGTAAAATATAGAAAATAGAAGATTGAATATAGAACATAGAATATAGAAAAATCTACAATACAGAATCTAGAAGAATATAGAATGTAGAATTTAGAATACAGAATGTAGAATATGGAAGATTTTAGAATATAGAACATAGAATATACAGTATAGAATACAGAATATGGAATATACAACCTAGACTATAGAAAAATATAGAAATAGAATATAAAAGGATATAGAACATAGAAGAATGTAGAATAGAGAATACGGAATAGACTATACAAGAGAATATTAGATTATAGAAGAATATAGAGATTAGAAGGCAGAATATACAATAAAAATATAGAAGATAGAAGAATTCAGAAAAATTTAGAACATAAAATGTAGAATATAGAAGAAAATAGAATATAAAATTTAGAATGGAGAACATGGAATATGGAATAGAGTATAGAGAAGAATAAAGAATATTGAAAAATTTAAAATATAGAATGCAGACTGTAGAATATTGAATATAGAATTTAGAATGTACAATATAGAATACAGCAGATAGAAGAATGTAGATTATAAGTGAAGAATATAGAATAAGAATGTAGAAGAGTATAGAATGCAGAATGTAGAATATAGAATAAGGAATATAGAATGTAGAATACAGAAGAATATAGTATATAAAAATATAGAATATAGAACATTGAATATGGAATATAGAATACAGAGCATGAAATAGAGAAATAGAAAAAACATAAAATAGAGATAAATATAGACTATAGAATAGAGTATGTACAAAGTGGAATTCAGAATATAAAATATAGAACATAGAATATAAAGGAATATAGATTATAGAATATAGAAGATTCTGGAATATAGAATGTAGAATTAAATATAGAATATGCGAGATGGAATATAAGAGAATATAGAATGCAGAATATAGTATACAGAATATGCAATATGGAATATAGAATACAGAAAATCATAAAATATATAGACTATAGAAAAAAATTGAATATAGAATACAGACAATGGAATATAGAAAAATATAGAATATAAAACAGAATAAAAATATACATAATGTATAGAATAAACATTACAGAATATAGAAGACTACGGAATGTAGAACGTAGAATGTAAAATACAGAATATACAATATAGAAGAATATATGATACAGACTATGGAAGAATACAGAATACAGAAAATTATATAGAAAAGTATAGAGTACAGAAAAAGAACACTGAATATGCAACATGGAGTATGGAATATAGAATATAGAAGAATATAGAATGTAGAATACAAAATATAGAATATGAAATAAAGCATAAAGAACACAGAATATAGAAGAATATAGATTAAAGAATATAGAAGATAATGGAATATATAATATAAAATGCAGAATATACAATATAGAAGAATATAGAGTACAGAATATAGACGAATATAGAAGGAAGAATGAAGAATATGGAATATAGAATACAGAAAAATATAGTATGTAGAAAAATATAGAACATAGAAGAATATGGAAGAATACAGAACATAGAATATGGAAGAATTTAAAATATACAATGCAGAAAGTAGAATATGGAATATGAAATGTGCAATATAGAACATAGAGGAATATTGTATGTAGAAAAATACAGAATATAGAACACCGAATAGAGTATGGAATATAGAATATAGAAAAATATAGAATACAGACGAACATAGATTATAGAATGTAAAGAATTTCAAATATAGAATATGGAACATAGAACACTGAAGATAGAATACAGAATATAAAAGAACTTTGAAAATAGAAGAATATAGTGTATAGAGGATTTGGAATAAATAAGGATATAGAATATACATTATAGAAGAATATAGCATAGATAACAGAATATAGAAGAACACAGAATATATGTTTAGAATATAGAATACAGAAGAATATAAAATGTACAATGTGGAAAACAGATTACAGAATGCAAAGTACAGAATGAAAAATATAGGAGAATATAGATTGCAGAATATAAAAGATTGTAAATTATACAATACAGAAGATTATGGAATATAGAATGTAGAATGTAAAATAAAGAATGTAGGAGAATATGGAGTACGGAGTATAGAAGAACATGGAATGTTGACTATAGTATCAAGAATATGGAATACAGAATACACAAAAACATAGTATATGTAAAAATATAGAAAATGGAAGATTGAATACAGAACATTGAATATAGAAGAATATAGAATACAGAATGTAGAATATAGAAGATTTTAGAATATAGAATGTAGAATATACAATATGGGATATAGAATACAGAAAAATATAGTATAGAGAAAAATACAGAATATACAACATAGAACATCGAATATAGAATAGAGTATGGAATATAGGATATAGGAAAATATAGAATATAGAAGAACATAGAATTTAGAATGTGGAATATGGAATATAGAAGAATTTGGAATATAGAATATGGAATATACAATACAGGGTATTAATAGAGAATATAGAAAAGTATACAATAGAGATAAATATAGAATATAGAATAGAGTATGTACAAAGTACAATACAGAATATAAAATATAGAATAAAGAACATAGAATATAGAAGACTATACATTACAGAATATAGAAGATTCTGGAATATAGAATAAAATTTTTTTTTTTAATAGAAGATGGAATATAAGAGAATATAGAATGTAGAATATAGTTTAGAGAATATACAATATGGAATATAGAATACTGAAAATTATAAAAAAATATAGACTATAGGAAAAAACATTGAATATAGAATACAGACAATGGAATATAGAAAAATACAGAATTTAGAATATAGAATGTAGAATACAGAATATAAAATATAGAATAAAAATACATAATATAGAGAATATACATTCTAGAATATAGAAGATTATGGAATATAGAATGTACAATGTAAAATACAGAATATACAATATAGAACAACATATGGTACAGGAAGAATATAGAATGTAGAATATAGAATACAGAAAATTATACAGAAAAATATAGAATATAGAAAAAGAACATTGAATATAGAACACAGAGTATGGAACATAGAATATAGAAAAAATAGAATATAGAAGAATATACAATGTAGAATACAAAATATAGAATATGAAATAAAGCATAAAGAACACAGAATATAGAAGAATATAGATTATAGAATATAGAAATAATGGAATATAGAATACAGAATGTAAAATACAGAATCTACAACATAGAAGAATATAGAATTCAGAATATAGAATAATATAGAATATAGGAGGAAGAATGTAGAATATGGAATGTAGAATACAGAAAATTATAGTATATAGAAAAATATAGAATATGGAAGGAAAAGAATTTAGAATGTAGAATACAGAACATAGAATATGGAAGAATTTAAAATATACAATGTAGAATATAGAATATGGAATATAGAGGAACATTGTATGTAGAAAAATACAGAATATAGAATACAGAGTATGGGATATAGAATATACAAAAATATAGTATATAGAAGAACATAGATTATAGAATATAGAGAACTTAAAATATAGAATATGGAACACAGAACACTGAAGATAGAATACAGAATACAAAAGAACTTTGAAAATAGAAGAATATAGTGTATTCTATATTTTACATTCTACATTCCATAATTTTCTATATTTTATAATCTGTATTCTATAGTCTTTATTCTATATTTTATATTCTGTTTTCTGTATTCTACTTTCTATATTCTAAATTCTGTATTACATGTTCTTGTATAATCTATATTCTGTATTGTATAGTCTTCTACTGTGTATATTCTTCTATAATGTATATTCTATATTCTTCTGTATTCTATATTCTAATTCTTCTATATTCTCTATTCTTCCATATTGTGTATTCTACATTCTACTATATTCTTTTTCTTGCATTTTCTATAGCCTTCTCTATTCTATATTCTTCTATATTCTAAATTTATATTCAATATTCTTCTATATTTTGTATTCTATATTCTTCCGTAATGTATATTCTATAATCTATATTCTTGTTTATATTCTTCTGTATTCCATATTCTTGTATATTCTATATTCTACTATTTTCTATATTCTTTTACATTCTGTATTCTATCTTCTGTGTTCTATGTTCAGTTTTCTTCTATGTACTATTTCCTTCTATATTCCATATTCTATATTCTAAATTCTTCTATATTCTATATTCCACATTCTAAATTCTATGTTCTTCTATATTCTATATTTTCCTATATCCTATATACCATACTCTCTATTCTCTATTTGATGTTCTATATTCTATATTTCTCTATACTATATTCTTCTGTATTCTATATTCCATATTGTATAGTCTACATTTTAAAATCTTCTATATTCTACATTCTATATTAAACATTTGAAATTTTTCTATATTCTATATTTTTTATATTCAATCTTCTATTTTCTATATATCTACATATACTATATTTTTGTGTATTCTATATTCCATATTCTTTATACTGTATTCAACATTCTATATTCTTGCCTGCGGGACCCTGTTCAGGCCTATTCTTGCCTACAGGGCTCCTCTATTCTGGCCTTTTCTTGCCTGTGGGATTCTCCGTTCAGGCCTGTTCTCCCCTGCGGGACTCTCCCTTAGGGCCTATTCTTGCTTGCGGGGCTCCTCTATTTGGGCCTATTCTTGCATTCGGGTATCTCTGTTCGGGCCTATCCTGGCCTGCGGGACTCTCCCTTCCGGCCTATTCTCGCCTGCAGGACCTTCTGTTAGGGCCCATTCATGCCTATGGGACACTCTGTTCGGTCCTATTCTTGCCTGTGGAACCTCCGTTCGGGCCTAATCTTGCCTGCGGGAGCATCCTTTCTCCTCCTCTTGCCTGCGGGGCTCTTCTATTTGGGCCTGCTGTGCCTGCGGAGCTCCGATATTCGTGTGTGTTCTTGTGTGGCGGGTCCGCTATTCGGGCCTGTTCTTGCGTGCGGGGCTCCTCTATTCCGGCCTATTCTTGCCTTCCGGACTCTGTTCGGGCCTATTCTTGGCTACAGCAATCTCTGTTTGGGCCTATTCTTGCCTGCGGGACTCTGTTCAGGCCTGTTCTTGCGTGCGGGGCTTCTCTATTCGGGCCTATTCTTGCCTTCCAGATTCTGTTGGGGCCTATTCTTGGCTACAGAAATCTCCGTTCTGGCCTATTCTTTCCTGCGGCACTCTCCGTTCAGGTCTATTTTTGCCTGTGGGACCCTGTTCAGGCCTATTCTTGCCTACAGGGCTCCTCTAACCTGGTCTGTGGGAATCTCCATTCGGGCCTATTCTTACCTGCAGAACTCTCTCTTCGGGCCTAATCTTGCCTGCGGGAGCATCCTTTCCTTCCTCCTCTTGCCTGCGGGGCTCTTCTATTCGGGCCTGTTCGTGCCTACGGAGCTCCGTTATTCAGGCCTGTTTGAGCCTGCGGGCCTCCGTTATTCGGGCCTGTTTGAGCCTGCGGGCCCCCCTTATTCGGGCCTGTTCGTGCGTGCGGGGCTCCGTTATTCAGGCCTGTTTGAGCCTGCGGGCCTCCGTTATTCGGGCCTGTTTGAGCCTGTGGGCCCCCGTTATTCGGGCGTGTACGTGCCTGCGGGGCTCCGGTATTTGTGCGTGATCCTGTGTGGCGGGTTCCGCTATTCGGCGTGTTGGTAAGTGCGGGACTCCACTATTAGGGCATGTTCTTGCCTTCCGGATTCTGTTGGGGCCTATTCTTGGCTACAGAAATCTCCGTTCTGGCCTATTCTTGCCTGTAGCACTCTCCGTTTGGGCCTGTTCTTTCCTGCGGGACTCTCCGTTCAGGTCTATTTTTGCCTTCGGGACCCTGTTCAGGCCTATTCTTGCCTACAGGGCTCCTCTATTCTGGCCTGTGGGAATCTCTGTTCGAGCCTTTTCTCGGCTGCCGGACTCTCCTTTCGGGCCTGTTCCCCACTGCGGGACTCTCCGTTGGGGCCTATTCTCGACTCCAGGCTACCCTATTCGGGCCTATTCTTGCTTGTGGAACTCTGTTTGGGCCTATTCTTGCCTGCGGGGCTCCTCTCTTCAGGCCTATTCTTGCCCGCGGGACTGTGTAAGGGCCTTTTCTTGCCAGCCAGGCTCCAATTCGAGCCTATTCTTGCCTGCGGGGCTCCTCTCTTCAGGCCTATTCTTGCCCGCGGGACTGTGTAAGGGCCTTTTCTTGCCTGCCGGGCTCCAATTCGGGCCTATTCTTGCCTGCGGGGCTCCTCTATTCAGGCCTATTCTTGCCCGCGGGACTCTCCTTTCAAGCTTCCTCTTGTCTGCAGGGCTCCTCTATTCGGGCCTCTTAGTGCCTGTGGAGCTCCGTTATTCAGGTCTTTTTCTGCGTGTGGGGCTCCGCTATTTGGGCCTGTTCTTGCCTGTGGGGCTTCTGTATTAGGGGATATTCTTGCCTGCGGGACTCTCCGTTAGGGCCTATTCTTGCCTGCGGGACTCTCCATTTGGGCGTATACTTGCCTGCAGAACTCTCCGTTCGGGCCTATTCTTCCCTGCGGGACTCTCTGTTCGGGCCTGTTCATGCCTGCGGGGCTCTCCTTTCCAGACTATTGTTGCCTGCGGGACTCTCCTTTCGGGCTTCGCCTTACCTGCGGGGCTTCGCCATACCTGCGGGGCTCCGCTATTCGGGCCTGTTCGTGCATGCGGGCTACCCTACAGGACTATACGATACAGAATATAGATTATAGAAGAACATAGAATACAGAATTTGGAAATAGAAAATAGAATGTAGAATACAGAATATAAAATATAAAATGAAGAGTATTGGTTACGGATTATAGAATATAGAAAATTATGAAATGTAGAATGTAAAATATAGAAGAATATAGAATGCATACTATAGAAGAATACAGAATGTAGAATATAGGATATAGAATACAGAATATGGAACATAGGATATACCATACAGAAAAACAGTATATAGAAAGATAAACAATATAGAACATAGAACTTTAAATATACAATATAAAATACAGAGAATGGAATATAGAACCTAGATTATGGAAGAATATAGAAATAGAATATAAAAGAATTTAGAACGTAGAGTATAAAATATAGAATATAGAAGAATTTAGAACGTAGAATATAGAATATGGACTATAGAATATAGAGGAATATAGTATATAGAAGAACATAGAAGATACAATACAGAACATAAAAGAAAAAAGAATATAGAAAAATATAGAGTATAGAAGAATAAGGAATATGGAAAATAGGAGAATGTAGAATATAATTATAGAAGAATGTAGAATATTGAAAAATATAGAATACAGAATATAGGAAAACATAGAGCATAAATTTAGAAGATATAGGATATAGAATGCAGAATATAGAAGGGTAAAGAATATAGATGACAGACTACAGAATATAGAAGATAGAATGTAGAAGAAAATAGAATATTGACAAACGGAATATAGGGTATAGAATATACAGTATTGAAGAACAGAGAATAAAGTAGTAAAATACAGATGACAAAATATAGAAGAATGTAGAATGTAGAATAGAGAATACAAGAGAATAGATTACAGAAGAATAGAGATTAGAAGGTAGAATATACATAAAAAATATAGAATTCAGAAAAAAATTAGAATATAAAATGTAGAATATAGAATATAGAAGAAAATGGAATGGAGAATGGAGAACATAGAATATGGGATAGGGAATAGAAAAGAATAAAGCATATTGAAAAATTGAGAATATAGAATGTAGACTAGAATATTGAATATAGAATTTAGAATGTACAATATGGAATATAGCAGGTATAAGAATATAGATTACAACAGAAGAATATAGAATGTAGAAGAGTATAGAATACAGAACATAGAAGAATATAAAATGCAGAATGTAGAATATAGCATATGGAATATAGAATGTAGAATACAGAAGAATATAGGATATAAAAAATATAGAATATAGAACATGGAATATAGAATACAGAGTATGGAATAGAGAATATAGAATAGACTTAGAATGTAGAATAGAGTACGTACAAAGTAGAATAAAGAACATGGAATACAGAAGAATATAGAATATTCTCGAATATAGAATTAAATATAGAATATAGAAGATGGAATATAAGAAAATATAGAATGTAGAATATAGTTTACAGAATATGCAATATGGAATATAGAATACAGAAAATTATAAAAAATATAGAATATAGAAAACAACATTGAATATAGAATATAGACAATGGAATATAGAAAAATATAGAATTTAGAATACGGAATGTAGAATACAGAATATAAAATATAGAAAAAATACATAATATAGAGAATATACATTATACAATATAGAAGATTATGGAATGTAGAATGTAAAATACAGAATTTACAATATAGAAAAATATATGATACAGACTATAGAAGAATATAGAGTAAAGAATGAAGAATATAGAATACAGAAAATTGTATAGAAAAATATAGAAAAAGAACATTGAATATAGAACACAGAGTATGGAATATGTAATATAGAAAATATAGAGTATAGAAAAATATAGAATGTAGAATACAGAATATAAAATAAAGGGTAAAGAACACAGACTATAGAAGAATATAGAATATAGAAGATAATGGAATATAGAATTTAAAATACAGAATATACAATATAGAAGAATATAGAATACAGAACATAGTAGAATATAAAATATAGAAGGAAGAATATAGAATATGGAATAGAGAATACAGAAAAATATAGTATATAGAAAAATATAGACTAGAAGTATATGGAAGAATATAGAATTTAGAATGTAGAATATAGAACACAGAGCATAGAATATGAAAGAATTTAAAATATACAATGTGGAATGTAGAATATGGAATATGAAATATAGAATATAGAAGAATAGTGTATGTGGCAAAACAGAATATAGAACATCAAATATAGAATACAGAGTATGGAATATAGAATATACAAAAATATAGAATATAGAAGAACATAGATTGTAGAATATAGAGAATTTAAAATATAGAATATAGAATATGGAACATAGAACACTGAAGATAGAATACAGAATATAAAAGAACTTTATAAACAGAACAATATAGTGTATAGAGGATTTGGAATAAAGAAGAATATAGAATATACATTACAGAAGAATATAGCATAAAGAATACAGGATATAAAAGAAAATAGAGTATAAATTTAGAATATAGAATGCAGAAGAATATAAAATGTACAATGTAGAATACAGATTATACAATGCAAAGTATACAATGAAGAATACAGGAAAGTATAGAATATAGAAGATTATAAATCATACAATATAGAAAATAATGGAATATAGAATGTACAATGTAAAATATAGAATATAGGAGAACATAGAATACGGAATATAGAAGAATATAGAATATACGAGGGTATGGAAAATACAAGAAAAAGAATATAGTAGAATGTAGAATACAGAATATTGAAGAATACAGAATATGGAATAGAGAATATAGAAGAATTAGGATATAGAATACAGAATATATATTATAGAAGAATGTACACAGTAGAAGACTATACAAGAAAGAATATAGATTACTGAAGAACATAGAATACAGAATTTAGAATATAGAATGTAGACTACAGAATATAAAATATAGAATAAAGACTATAGAATACAGATTGTAGAATACAGAGAATTATGGAATGTAGAATGTAAAATATAAAAGAATACAGAATTTAAAAGAATACAGAATGTAGAATATGGAACATAGAATATACCACACAGAAAAATATAGTATATATAAAAATAAAGAATATAGAACATAGAACTTTGAATATACAATATAGAATACAGAGTATGATATATAGAACCTAGAATATGTAAAAATATAGAAAGAGAATATAAAAGAATATAGAACATAGGAGAATATAGAATTTAGAATGTAGAATATAAAATACAGAATATAGAATATAGAAGAATTTAGAACATAGAACATAGAATATAGAGGAATATAGTATATAGAAGAACATAGGACATAGAAAATACAATGCAGAATATAAAAGAAAAAATATAGAGTATAGAAGAATATGGAATATGGACAATAGAAGAATGTAGAGTATAATTATAGAAGAATATAGAAAACTGAAAAACAGAATATGGAATATAGGAAAATATAGAGCAAAAATTTAGAATATAGAAGATATAGGATACAGAATGCAGAATATAGAAGAATACAGAATATAGGTGACAGACTACAGAAAATAGAAGATAGAACGTAGAAGAAAATAGAACATGGACAAATATGGAATATAAGGTATCGGATATACACTATTGAAGAATATAGAATAAAGAAAGTAGAAGAATATAAATTACAGACTATAGAAGAATATAGAATGTAGAATAGAGAATATGGAATAGAGAATACAAGAGAATATTAGATTACAGAAGAATATAGAATATAGAGATTAGAAGGTAGAATAAACACTAAAAATATAGAATATAGAAGAATATAGAATTCAGAAAAATTTAGAACATGTAGAATATAGAAGAAAATGAAATATAGAATGTAGAATAGAGAACATAGAATGTGGACTAGAGTATAGAGAAGAAAAAGAATATTACAAAATTTAGAATATAGAATGTAGACTGTAGAATATTTAATATACAATTTAGAATATACAATATAGAATATAGCAGATAGAAGAATATAGATTATAAGAGAAGAATATAGAATGTAGAATAAGAATGTAGAAGAGTATAGAATACAGAATATAGAAGACTATAGAATATAGAATGCAGAATGTAGAATATAGACTATGGAATATAGAATACAAAAGAATGTAGTATATAAAAAATATTGAATATAGAACATAGAATATAGAACACAGAATATAGAATATGTGATATAGAATACAGGGATGGAATAGAGAATATAGAAAAATATAAAATAGAGATAAATATAGAATAGAGTATGTACAAAGTAGAATACAAAATATAGAAATAAAATATAGAATAAAGAACATAGAATATAGAAGAATATAGATTATAGAATATTGAAGATTCTGGAATATAGAATGTAGAATTAAATATAGAAGATAGACTATAAGAGAATACAGAATGTAGAATAGAGTATACATAATATGCAATATGGAATATAGAATACAGAAAATTATTAAAAATATAGACTATAGAGAAAAATGAATATAGAATACAATCAATGGAATATAGAAAATACAGAATTTAGAAAATAGAATGTAGAATACAGAATATAAAATATAGAATAAAAATGCATAATATAGAGAATATACATTATACAATATAGAAGATTATGGAATATAGAATGTAGAATGCAAAATACAGAATATACAATATAGAACAATATATGATACAGACTATAGAAGAATATAGAATGTAGAACATAGAATACAGAAAATTATAGAATATAGAAAGAACATTGAATACAGAACACAGGATGGAATACAAAATATAGAAAATATAGAATATAGAAGAATATCGAATGTAGAATACAAAATATAGAATATAAATAAAGCATAAAGAACACAGAATATAGAAGAATATAGATTATAGAAGATAATGGAATAAGAATATAGAATAAAACAAAATATACACTATAGAAGAATATAGAATACAGAATATAGAAGAATGTAGAATATAGAAGGAAGAATGTAGACTATGGAATATAGAATACAGAAAAATATAGTATATAGAATATAGAAGAATATGGAAGAACATAGAATAAAGAATTTAGAATGTAGAATACAGAATATAGAGCATAGAATATGGAAGAATTTAAAATATACAATGTAGAATATGGAATATGAAATATAGAACATAGAAGAATATTGTATGTAGAAAAATATAGAATATAGAACATTGAATATAGAATGCAGAGTATGGAATATAGAATATACAAAAATATAGAATATAGAAGAACATAGATTATAGAAAATAGAGAATCTGAAACATAGAATATGGAACATAGAACACTGAAGATAGAATACAGAATATAAAAGAACTTTGAAAATAGAATATAGTGTATTCTTCTATATTTTACATTCTACATTCCATAATTTTCTGTATTTTATAATCTGTAATCTATAGTCTTTATTCTACATTTTATATTGTGTATTCTACATTCTACTTTCTATATTCTAAATTCTGTATTATATGCTCTTGTATAATCTATATTCTGTATTGTATAGTCTACTGTGTATATTCTTCTATAATGTGTATTGTATATTCTTCTGTATTCTATATTCTAATTCTAAACATCCCCACATAACCCTGCTCACCTGGAACCATTGATGAGAGTTTCCAGACAACTCATCTGGGGACCAACAACCCAGATACCCCAAACCCAACCACCCTGCTATCAGCAGAGCACACACACAGCACCCAACCCCAAAACTAGGAAGATCACCCACTGCACCCACAGCCAGGGTCCAGCTGGACAGACAAACACACCACCTCAACAGAAACACCACCTATATCCTCAACAGCCCCACGAGAGACCCACACTCACACATGCAGTCATTCCTCCACCAACCCTGAGAAGGGTAGTGAGAGCATCAAAATGGCAAAATTAGAGACCAGAGCAAAACACAGGCCCAGCCTACTTGGATATATCAAAACAAAACAAAATTTCAGGGTTCAACAAACACACAGTAAATAAATAGATATAATAATTTCTTGATGCTTCGGAAACAACAGACAATATCAAATCACAAAAAGAAGCAGGACAGGATGGAGTCAGCAAGTGACTGAAATAAAGAACAAAAAAACTGCCGGGGGTAAGAAACAGCCTGTGAAAACACAGGCAAAACCAAGAAAAATATAGACAAAATCGAGGAAGGCACTGACAAAATGAAAGAAAGCAACAAACAAAGAAAAAAAACATTGTTGTCAAGTTGTTTACAACTCATAAAAGCGATAAAGAATTCAGGAAAACAATATAAAAATGAAACAACTAGAAACCATACAAAAACATCAACTAGAAAGCCAAAAGATTAAGAATAAAATTTCAGAAACAGACAACTCAAAGAAGGATATAGGACCAGAATTGAAGCAATGGAAGACAGATTAGTGAAATTAAAGAAAAGTCCCTTGATACCACTTTGTTTGAGGAAAAATCAGGAAAAAGAATGAAGAAATCCTAATAATCATGTGGGACACTATCAAGAGGAAAAACTTGCATATGATAAGAGATCCAATGGATGGGGCAGGGGTGCAATGCAAAACACAGAGACAATTGTCAAAGTAATCCTGGCAGAAAACTTCGCTATCTATCATCATGAAAGACAGGAAGATACTCATCCAAGAAGCGCAATGAACACCATACAGGATAGAGCCCAAAGAAAGTCACCAAGACTTATAAACAAACGTGCAAATAAAAAGGTCCAAAGACAAAGAATCCTAAGATCAGCTAAGGAAAAATAAAGTCACCTATCTGCAAAGGGGAACCAATAAAACTAATCTCCAGCTATGTAGCTAAAACCACGTAGGCAAGAAGACAGTGGGAAGACCTATATAAAAGGTCGAAAGTAAAAAAACAAAAAAAACTCAGTCAGCAATTCTATATTCAGTAAAACTGTCTCTCAAATACAATGGCAACATTAGAGTATTTCCAGATAAGCAGAAATTAAGGGAATTTGTAAAAACCAGACCAAACTTACAAGAAATATTAAAGAGAGTCCTTCGAATAGAGAACCAAAAACATTAAACAATAATCTGATATTTGGATGCAGGACAGACCACCCAGATACCAACCCAAATAAAGAATTTTAAAAATAAAGCTAAAAGGCTAAAAACAGGGAACAAAAGACATCAATATGTAAACGATGACATCAAAACAAAAAAGAGGGAATGAATGGTGTAGTTATAGAACTTTCATATGGAGAGGAAGCCAAAGCGATATCAGTAAATAAAAGACTGTTTTAAACTTAGGAAGATAATGGTAAATTTCAAGGTAACGACATAGAAGAGGCCTGGTGGTGCATTGGTTAAGTGCTCGGCTGCTAACCAAAATGTCATTGCACTGAAAGTCTTAACTAAAGAAATATGGAAAAAAAAAGAAATAAAGGACATCCAAATTGGAAGGAAGAAGCAAAATTTTCCCTATACACAGATGAAATGAACCTATACATAGAAAACTCCAAGGATTCCACAAAAAAAACTACTGGAACTAATAGAAGGATTCAGCAAAGTAGCAGGGTACAATATCAACATATAAAAAATCAGTTGGATTCCTCTACATCAACAAAGAGAACTTCAAAAAGTAAATCACAAAAAGAATGCCATTTATAATAGCCCCCCAAATGATAAAATACTTGGGAATAAATCTAACCAGGGATATAAAAGACCTATACAAAGAAAACTACAAAATGCTACTGCAAGAAACCAAGAGACCTATATAATTGGAAGAAAAAAAAAAATGCTCATGGATAGGAAGAGTCAACATCATAAAAATGTCAATACTACCTGAAGTGATCTACAAATATAATGCAATACCGATCCAAATTGCAACGGCATTCTTTAATGAGATGGAAACACTAATCACCAACCCAATGTGAAAAGGAAAGAGGCCTTGGATAAGTTAAGTGCTACTAAAGAAGAACAAGGTAGAAAGAAGGCCTCGCACTACTGAATCTTAGAACCTACTATACAGGCATGGCAATCAAAACAGACTGGTACTTGTACAACGACAAACAGACCGATGGAACAGAATTTAGAGCACAGATGTAAATCCATCCAGCTATCGGCCGCTGATTTTTGATGAAGGACCAAATTTTGTTAAATTGGGAAAAGACAGTCTCTAACAAATGGCACTGGCAAAACTGAATGTCCATCTGTAGAAAAAATGAATCAGGACCCATACTTCACATCATAAACAAAAACTAACTCAAAATGGATCAAAGACCTAAATATAAAACCTAAAAAAAATAGGATTTCATTTTACTTGTTTCAGCAATCAACATCCATGGAAGCAGCAGTGGGCAAATCTGCTACAAAAGACCTCCTTAAAGTGTTAAAAAGCAAGGATGTCACCTTGAAGACTAAGGTGCCCCTGACCCAAGCAATGAAAGCTGGATGATGAGTAAGGAAGACTGAAGAAAAATTGGCATCTGTTGGTGAAGAATATTGAATATATCATGATGTGCCAAAATAAGGAACAAATCTGCCTTGGAAGAAGTACAGCCAGAATGCTCCTTAGAAGCAAGGGTGGTGAGACTTCATCTCATATACTTTGGGCATGTTGTCAGGAAGGATCAGTCTCTGGAGAAGGACATCATCCTTGGGAAAGAACAGGGTCAGTGAAAAAGAGGAAGGCCCTCAACAAGATGGACTGACGTGGTGGCTGCAACAATGGGCTCACGTATAGCAATGATCGTGAGGATGGCACAGGATCGGGCAGTGTTTCCTTTTGTTGTGCATAGGGTGGCTATGAGTCAGAAATGACTCGAGGGCACCTAGCAAAAACAACAACAATAAGGAGATAGAAATTATAACAAAGTACCGAATACAAATTAACATTAATCTTTCTCAAACTCTTGCAAAAGAAAATAGTAGGGAACACTTTGTAACTGATTCTATGATGACATAATCACCCTGATACCAAAGCCAAAAAAACCCACAATATCCCTTATGAATATGAATACAAATCTTCAACAGAGTACTAACAAACCAAATCCAGCAGCAAAATACTAGCAAACCAAACATAGCAGCGTATTGAAAAGACTATAAACCACATCCCAGTGGAACTTATCCCACAAATGCAAGAGTTGTTAGGCATAAATATCAATTAATTAAGAAAATGAAAAATGAATTGGTTAATGAATGCAGAAACATCATTTGACAAAATCCAAGACCCTTTCATAATAAAATCACTCAACAAACTAGAAATGTAAGGAAACTACATGTATCTGATTAAGGACACTTATGAAATACCCACAGTTAACATCACACGCACTGGTGAAAGGCTACAAGTTTTCCCCTAACATCAGGAACAAGACAAGGATGCCTGATTTCATAACTCTTATTCCACATTTTTCTGGAAATACTAGACAGAAAAGTTAGGCTAAAATTTTTTTTTAAAGGCATTTGAATTTGGAAAGAAGTTAAATTTTTCCTGTTCAAGATGACAAGATCTTATACATAGAATATCCTAAGGAATTCTCTCTCTTTCTCTCTCTCACATACACACACCCACAAATATACAATACAAATAAAAAACAAAAAGAAACTATTAAATTTAATATACAAAGTCAACAGAATGGCAGGATATCAGATCAACACACAAAAATACAGTTCTGGAAAGCTAAATTGTTATTATTTATCTGTTTATCTATTTATCCATCTATTTAGTGATTTGTTGATATAGCTATCTCTTTACTTATTCATCTATTCATTCATTCATATGTCTGTCTTTCTGTGTGCCTGTCCATCCATCCATCCATCCATCCATCCATCCATCCATCCATCCATCCATCCATCCATCCATCCATCCATCCATCCATCCATCCACCCATCCACCCATCCACCCATCCACCCATCCACCCATCCACCCATCCACCCATCCACCCATCCACCCATCCACCCATCCACCCATCCACCCATCCACCCACCCACCCATCCATCCATCCATCCATCCAGTTCATTCATTTATTTATCTCTCTCTCTCCCTGTTTACTTATTACCCTTTTGAGCTTCACATTTCTTCAACACCGAACTTCAAATTGACCTGGATTTTAAGGGAAAAAAGATGTCAATGACTTCTTAATTATGCCTATGGGAAAAATTGATTCACTTGATTAGTTTTCTTCATGACACGTTTGCTTTAAATCTACTTTAAATTACTTCTCATTCAGCTTGATCCAAAAAAAATTGGATGATCTTTTTTTTCTTTTTTTTCCTTATTTGTATGAATTTAAAGAGCTTAAATTTGGAGGAAAAGAGATTTAATGATTCTCTCTTGGTTCGCTATTTGGGCCCAAGCACCCATGTGTATAGACTCAGTGCTTCTCAGGTGGTGGCAAAAACATTCATTTGCCCTGTGTTGGCTATTAGGTAAGAAGGTTGCCCCTGGCTGGAAGGAGGTCAGCCCTCAACAGTGATCATGTCGTTGGGAGAGTCTTTGAACCTGAGCAGAGAGAGTGACTATATTTATAAGGTTTATTTAAGTAATTCTCAGTGCAGAGAGTTTGTTCTATTTTTGTTTGTTGAGTTTTTAGTAGAACCATGTAACACAGGGGTGTAGAAAGCTGTTAAAAGGATTTGTGTCTGTGTTTGAGCAAAGCAATGCAGGTGATGCTTCCATCCCTGAATCTTAGTTTATGTAAAATAATAATCAAAAAAGCAGTAAAAACAGCAGCATCAATAATAATCATCATTAAAGCTGTTTGTGGAGTGTTCGCAGCATGCTGGACAATGTTGTAAGTTGTTTGCATGTGTTAACTAATTTACTTTTTAATAAACAATATTAGTGGTAGATGCTATTACCAGTAACACTTGAAAGTCAATAATTAATACCTGAATCAAGAGAGCAAATACCTTCTTACTTGTCCAGGCCCCTTCCAAGATCATATTGATTTTGTATTTGCATTTTTGTTTTCTGGTTCTAAAATCAAGTGCGAAAAACTGCACAAGTTTCACATTATTCAAAATTTACAAATGTCACCTTGATATTCCAGGTCTATTTCCACCAGTGAACAAAAGTGAGGCAAGTGTTGACCGTTTATAGGACTCAATTCTTCAGTTAAACTCCGAGATTTGGTTTCCAGAATGCTTATGTTTTATCCTATGACTGACTCAATGATTGTTTGACGACTGGAGTTTCTTTGTAAGGTGTTTTAGAGAATAATGAGATAAAATATTTCAAATTAAGAAGTAATTATGTTATAAATTATAATTGAGGAAAAATGAAGATAAGAACTTACTGATGTGACTTACATCTCTGTCTGTGTGTGATAGAGTTAACCTATGTATTTTCTCTCTAAACTCTGACCTACATCACCTTTCTTCTTAAGTTATTGCACATTTCTGTTTCCTACTTGAGCACAGCAGCTGTCTTACGTCATCCCATGGAATTAGGTAAGAGAATTGACTGGTTAAAATCCCACTTCACTTTAATTTTTCCAGATTAAATATATCTCATTCAAATAGAACAAATGTAAGTGGGCATCATGCCAAAATCTAAATTCCTGTCTATGAACTTGGAGACATTTAAACCTTAGGGGCTGAAACTTTTATATTGGATCTGTGGACTTCCAGAAAGCTGAGTCTCTTACTTCTATGGTCAAGCCAACTTGTTTATTTTGAGAATAAAATTATTGCAGTATTTAACATAATATCTCCTACATTATCTAATTCTCAGTATTGCATGCATATTTTGTACAGAAAAAAATCAAATTAAATATTAGTTCGTTACTAATTACGTGGAATCTAAATCTACACGCATATTTTAAAGGTAAAATAGAGTTAACTGGTTTTTCTTTTTTTAACATTCAGTTAAGATTCATTATTTGATTTGTTTTTCACTCGAACAAATATATTTTGAGCCTTGACCCTTTGTTCTTTTTTTTTTTCTCCCAGGAGTATAGATACTAGGCCTCATAAAATATCACCTACAATTTCTACAATGTGCTTAATTGTGGGCTAGAGACCTAGTTCCCCCAGAAGGCCTCTGAGAAACAAAATATGAATTCCACCATGATTAGGCAGTCAGCCCATTTCTGTCAAGAGGTTGAAAGCCTCATATAAGGATGAGAAAATGAGTTTGAACATTTCTTTTTTTTTTAAATTTTTCATGGTAAATGATTGAAGGCTTATTGTCCGAGGCAAAAAAAAAAAAAAACAAAGGCAATCTTGCATACTCGTAGTGTGGTAACAGTTCCTGAAATGTGTTTCAGATTAGAGGTTTCTACAGTTTTGGGTTCCTTTTCAAATCTATTTCTCTGCCACCCCGTAGAGGTGCCAAATAAAGTAGCTTGATTATTCATAATACATGCAGTTTGTCTCTGTGACTCTTTGATATATATAACCAACAAACAATATAATTTAACTTAAAACTTTGTGAAAGGCGGACTTGCTGTGAGTATGTAACACTATCCCCAAGTGGGGTGACAGGGAAATCTATTTAATTTTGCAGACCCCTTCCCCAGCTTCTTACCTAATGTTTTATTTCAAATAAAATTTCCTGGGAAAATGAAACATATCTCTATATGAGACACTATATATCTCAACTGAAATAAGTTTTAAAATTAATTACTTTATATCTGGAAAAGAATGTGGATGTCTACACATCTAATGAAGAAGCATGTGCTTTTCAATGCAGTAGTTTATTCTTCAGTTTTAAAAACATGACCCGCTGGACGTGAGCAGTCTCCTTCATAACAACAACAATTCAAATTTCAAATAGCTGTTTTAGGCCACTAATTACTCTGAATTTAACCTAAAATATTACAATACCTCGGAGACTTTACTACAATTCATATCAAAAAGATCAATATACAACTAATCTCGGGGACACTATTTAAAGGAATGTGTTTTATTTGATAAATTATGTAGAGTGGATTGTATTGTTTTTTTTGCACACTCATTTCCTTGATTTGCATGCTATCTGGGCTGCCCAAATTATTCAGATTACATTTGAATGATTTCTGCAAAAATGAGTATCAAGGTAAGTTATGTGAGATTGATTTGACCATACATTAAATTGAAATTTTCTTGGGGTGGCAATCACAAAGGAGCAAGGTGAGAGACATTTCTTGGTAAGGTGAGATAAGGATTAGGGTTTGAAGGTCCAATGCAACCCCTACTGGGCAGCGTGGCCCTGCAGCTATCACTCATAGTCTTGACTGGGGTGGAAAAAACATTTCTTTCTTATTTTTGCCTTACCACTTTACATTATGCTTAGGACATAGTCATGTTCAGGAATATTATTAGAAAGGTGAAAGGTTGTAAACTGTGTAAAGTATTTCAAGCAATACAAACACCTGTTAAGAAACTTATGCAGTGGTATTAAAATATTTTGTAAATTGTTTTATTTTTAGTGAAATATATATGCTTATATGCATATGTATATATGTGTGTATATAATGTGTAACTGTCTAGTTTTCATAACCGATTTTGAATATATGCACATTATCTCAACAAGTTGATGTTTTTAGTTCATTTCTCCGTTTTTATCATGTACCCTTCATTTCAAATTTCTCCTGTATGTTTAGTGTATTTCTATAAATTACACAAGAAAAATTCGTAATATGAAACTGTTAGTTAAAAAAAAAAAGCAGCTTTCATCAAGTCTATTCTGACTCAAAGCTACCCTGTAGGACAGAGCAGAACTGCCCAGTATGGTTTCCAAGGAGCCGCTGGTGGAATCGAGCTGCAAACCTTTTGGTAAGCGGCCCTAACTCAACGACTGCGACAGGTATGAAAATGATCAAAGGTCGTGAGAAATGATTAGCAAGTTTTGAAAAGATCTACCGTGTTTTACCAAAACTATGCTACTGCATATCTGATAACGTTGCTCACAACATTTTTGGCCTAATAATCTAATAAAGTTGTTTTGTTTAACTAGGTTTTAATATTTTTGGATTATTTCTTTATTTTAAGCCTTCTATTTCATTTTTGATGTATCACTTATTTGTATATTTTTTTTCTGCTTAGCTATTTTCACTTTTATTATTAATTTTTGGTAAATTGGATTTTATTTGTGATATTAAAATTTTTTATTTATTCTAAGAATTTAATTTGGGTTCTTGTTTAGATTTATAATTCTTTACATGAAATTTTTTGGGGTAAAAACTACAAAATAACGACCCCCACCTGATGAAATGGGCATTCCAATAGATTGGAAATTGTTGCCAGTGTTCCCATTTTCTTTTTTTTAAATAAATTTTTCCTTCCATATATATGTTTATATTACTTTGTCATTCAAAAATTTATACACGATTTTTTTCATGGCATTGGCTGCAATCCCTATTGTGTCAGCACTCTCCCCCTTTCCACGCCACATTCCCACATTCCATTTGTCCAGTTTTCCTGTCCCTTCCTGCCTTCTCCTCGCTGTTTTTTGGCAGGTGTAGCCCATTTGATGTCATATACTGTTCGTTTTATAGGCCTGTCTTACCTTTGGCTGAAAGGTAAACTTCAGGGGTGGCTTCAGTTCTGAGTTAGAAGGATCTCCAGGGGCCATAGTCTCCAGGGTTCTCTGCTCTGACTGGGATTACAACAGAGAGTCCTGGACAGAGTGGGAGAAAATGTAGAACAGACGATCAAATTCACAAAAAGAACAGACTTCTCTACATATTTTATTGAAGGAGCCCTGGCTGTACAGTGGTTAAGCACTGGGTTTTAACCCAAAGGTCAGGGGTTGGAACCTACCAGGAACTTCAAGGAAGAAAGATGTGGCAGCCTGTTTTATAAAGATTAACCCACTGCCATCCAGTAGATTCCAACTCATAGTGACCGTATAGGACAAAGTAGGTTTTGAAGGCAGTAAATCTTTACAGGAGCAGACTGCCACATCTTTCTCCCTCAAAGCACCTAGTAGGATCACACCACCAACTCTTCTGTTATCAGCCAATCACATAACCACAGCACAAACAGGGCTCCTTCTGTACTGATTGTAGCTTTAGAAATCCTGTGGGGCAGTTCTGCTCTGCCCAAGGGATCACTATGAATTGGAATTGACTCCAAGGCAATGGGCAGAGTATATAATTTATTGATGATTTTTTTTATATAGTCATATAATAATTATATAACTTCTGTAAACCCACTGCCATGGAGTCAATTGCAACTCACAGTGACCTTATAGGACAGAGTAGAACTGCCCCATAGGGTTTCCAAGGCTGTAAATCTTTACAGGAGCAGACTGGCACATCTTTCTCCTCCTGTTCAGCAGCTGGTGGGTTCCAACTACCGCCTGCCTTTCAGTTAGCAGCTCAGTGCTAAAATCACTACACAGAATCAAGACTCCTGATAACTTCTACAGCTATTGTATTCTTACTTTCCTGTTTTTCTATCACGCCCAATTATCACGCTATTTCATCACATTTATATCCATAAAATTTTACATGTTGTATTTCCTCCTCTTCATTCTCTGATCAACATTTTTTTTTAATTTTTATTTCTAACTCGATCATTTTCTTTCAGATTTTTATTAAAAAATTGCATCATGGTCTGAAATATATAACCTATCTTAAAATTTAGATTCTATTTACATCAATTGGTTTACAGTGAACTAGCTTGCAATGACATTTATTTTGTCCTTTCAGTTACATGTGTTTGCATTTGATATTTTTAAAACATAAGCCAGTTTTTTGGATAACCATATTTAAATAATATTTTATTATTATTGAGTATTGTTATTACTAAGGTGAAAAATTTTAAGAATATTAAAAATATAATGTATTAGAATGTCGCTAACTATTAATTTAATTTATACAATTTATCGAACACTTTTAGCAAGTTAAATGTTTTTCATTTATTAGGTTTTCAAAAACAGTAAAGCTTTTAAATAGAAAATTTTTTTTTTCTTTTTTGTGTTGTTATTTTTATTTGTCATATTCTATTTCATGGGTTAGAACATTCAAAAAAATCATAATGTTGTTAGAATAAGTCTTTGTTTTTTTCTGAATTATACAAACATCCATCATTATTTTATATCACTGTGTTTGCAGTTTTAGAGAAAAGCACTGTTCTTTGAGAAAGGCCTATAATGAAGAAAGACTGTTCAATAGGATCAAAGCTTTTTAGAATATATGAAATGTGTGTAGTATCTTTCCTATATAACTTAATGATATGATTACTTATAGTCAAATGTGCCTTAGTTTATACCAACTTGGCTGACTATAGATAATGTTAAAAACCAAATTTCTACAAGATTAGGTTTGTATATGAACCCATAAGTTTAACTTGCAATTTATGAATGGGAAGTTTCAGACAAGAGCTTTCTAATTCATGAATAGCAACTACAGGTTATGGTTCTTATACAAATTTAATTTTGTAAAAATTTTGTTTTTAACAGTTCTGGTGATGGGGATGGGATTAATGGAACGTTTTGAACTAGGTTAAGCTCAGCAGGCAAGTCTTAATTGGTTAACTCACATTTTGGCTTCTGGGAAGGTCAGGCATTTGTAGGAACTAGACTTAGGTTTGGTTTGCTGATGTGGGGCTTAGCATAAGTGACTGCACTTGAACCAAGTATAGTCAGGTCAACAGTAAATAAAGCTTTATGATAGATCACTGAGTTC
Organism: Loxodonta africana; assembly: GCF_030014295.1. Lineage (NCBI taxonomy): Eukaryota > Metazoa > Chordata > Mammalia > Proboscidea > Elephantidae > Loxodonta > Loxodonta africana. Next base: position 316,118 of record NW_026974943.1, on the reverse strand, counting down.
TGTATGCTAGAATTGTATTTATATTTGCATGTATGTATAATCAACAGTTGGTATTGTCAATTAATTTTTATATTTGTCGCACTTTATATTAAAGCTGACTAGTTTTTACTGAAAATAATTTTAATTTCTCAACTTCGTTGAGCAATATTTGTAATAACAATTACCTAAAACTTTCAAATTTTAATGGGGCATCAATACCTTTTGACCCCATATCTCAACTGAGGAGCAAGTAATAACATTTTACTAACTGACATTTCATCCAAGTGCAGTTTAAATGTAAATTTCCCCTATTAATATAAAAGGACCAAGTCAAATTCAAAATGCCATTCTTGACATGTTCCTTGAGTTAAACTTAGATTAATAATTGCTAACGCAACATTTTAATGTTTCTTTCTCCAGCCCTTCTTAAAGGTCTTGCATATTTGTTTTTTGCCTGGGCAACAAATTTCCACATACAATTACAGATATTATAGAAATAATCACCAATTCATTTACAAGAGTTGTAGTATTCCTGACATACAAATGGTAATATAACATTTATTACAACCTATAGCCAATATAATTTCAAAATTGAGAAATGGAGAAAGAAATTCTTTTTGTAAGAATATTATACCATATTTGAACATCACTGTCATGTTTAATTATTTAAATGAATGGAGTGAAAGATTTTTTTTTTCATACCAAGTAAGCACATCTCCAATCTCTCATCTTGAAGATATTTAAAAGGGGAGAAAAAACTCATGTTGGCAAATCATCTAAATTTTTATTTCCAGATAATATTTTTTTTTTTCCAAATTGGCCATTGCTCAACAGACACAGATTCAGTGCATAGAAACAGGGGGAGAAATAGTCACCTAAAGTGATTCAAGGAAATTCTACTGCATTTAATAATCATTTTGTTGTCTTTTGAAGGACATTCAATGTTGTTTACATTGAATTTTCAGATATTGTCTGCTTTATTTTTATTTAAGCCATGAAGACAGAAAATCAAACTTTTGGAACAGAATTTATACTTCTTGGCTTTTTCCAATATGGCCAAATGAACACTGTCCTCTTTGTTACCATTGTGGGCCTCTTCTCAGTGACTTTGATGGGGAATATCATACTGATCCACCTCATCCGATTGGACACTCCACTCCACACTCCCATGTACTTCCTCCTCAGTCAGCTCTCCTTCATTGACGTGATGTACATCTCCACCACGGTACCCAAGATGGCAGCAAACTTCCTGTCAAATAGTAAGACCATTACTTTTTTAGATTGTAAGATTCAAACCTTTGTGGTTTTGACCCTTGGTGGAACTGAAGCTCTTCTTCTTGGTTTCATGTCTTATGATAGATATGTAGCGATCTGTCACCCTTTACATTATCCTGTGCTCATGAGCAAGACGATCTGTTTGTCCATGGTCACATGTGCATGGGCCAGTAGTTCTATCAATGCTTTAATACATACATTGCATGTATTTCAACTTCCATTCTGTACATCTCGGATCATTAACCACTTTTTCTGTGAAGTTCCATCTCTAATGCCTTTGGTGTGTCAGGACACCTCCTAGTGTAAGTATACCGTCCTCTTTAGTGTCCTCATCATTCTGCTACTACCATTCATGGCCATTCTGGCTTCCTATGCCCGGGTGCTTATTGCGGTGTACCAGATGAGCTCAGGTAAAGGGCAGACAAAAGCCATCTCCATGTGTTCCTCTCATCTGATTGTGGCAAGCCTATTCTATGGGACTGCTCTCTCCACCTATACAAGACCACACACCTTGCATTACCCTGAGGAAGATAAAGTGGTGGTGGTATTTTACAGTATCATTACACCTCTTCTGAACCCATTTATCTATAGTCTGAGGAATAAGGAGGTCATGGGGGCTAGGAAAAGAGTTTTGGGAAAATAGACATTTGTACAGAAAATACGACTTTAGGAACCCTTTATAGTTTGAGACTGAACAACATGATTTGATTAGCCTACTGTCTAGAGAGATGTAAGCTCAAAGAAATGTTTACAAAATAAATAATTAGACAAATGTCTTCATTTCTCCTCTCTTCAGAAATAACTAAATCACTGCTATTGGAACTGGATTGATTTACAATGTATAAGCAAGAGAATGGTTGCCATTATCTACGTTGTTTATCTTCTAAAGCAGTAGATTTAGTACCTATAAACACAATACTCCTATGTCATAGCAAATATTTTTCTTCTTTAATTTGCTGAAATAAAATGCATAGAAAATATAATTTATTGCAAAATGCGTAATACCTAGATAATATATATGATGACCAAACTGTAGTATAGAGCAGATTTCATATATCCACTCATTCTTTCATTCATTGAACAAAAGTTTTAATGCTTTAACTTTGTATGTGACGCAGTTGTAGGCACTGGTGATATGGGGTTGAGCAGTATAAAACTGAGATAAATGTCTGCTCTCTTAAAGTTCACATTTCATTGTGAGGTGAAAGACAATATAAAATTAATGCATAAATTGTACAGTATATCAAAAAGTATTAATTGCCATGAAGAAAAACTAAGTGGAAAATTGGAATAGGGAAACTAAAAGATGTTTGCAATTATAAGTAAAATAGAGAAGGGAGAAACAAGAATGTGACAATTTGTCAGACTAAAAGGAGTTAAGGAAGAGAATCAAGTGGACATCTGAGGAAAAGTGTTCTGAGAAAAGCAAAGAGCAAGTGAGAACTTCCGTGATGGGAACATGCCCTGCATAGTCACAAAAGATCAAGGAGTAAATTGATGAGACTTAGGCAATAGGTAGATGTAATGGGGCCAGAACATGTAGTATAAATTAGATCAGTATGAGGATTCTGGATTTTAACCCAAAATGCTGGGCAACCATTGCTGAGTTGTGAGTATAGAACTGATGTGAACACAAGGGGCCATTACAGTGGCCCAGTTGTGACAAAATATGGCCTTGGATTGAAGTGATATTAGTGGAGGAGCAAAAGCTGGCCAGATTCAGGAGACTGGGAGAAAGCAGATATTTGAGTTTTGTGGACACATTGGGATATGAAACGCTACAAAATAAGAGGCATTCAGAATTGGGCTAAGACTTGAACTAAATAATTGGAAGTATGGAGTTGTCATCATTATAGTTCGGGGGAAGCCACAGGTGGAACGTTTTCATCATTCAGCATCTCTTGTGCTACTTTCACTTTGACCTCTTGGCCCCACAAACGCAGTCATTATTCTGACTTCTATCACCATTAAATAGAAGCTCTTATTTCTCATCACCATTGGGTAGAAACTTTGGAATCAGAAAAAAAAAAAAGTTCACTTTGATATCTGGCTTCTTTCAGTCAACATATTTAAAAGATTTAACCATATTTTTGTGTGTCCCTGTAACTCCATCGTTTATATTACAAAGCTGCATTCCATTGTATGGCTCCTGAGCAATTGTTTCCGTTCTGATGCAGGAAATGTTTGGCTATCATGAATAAAACTGCCATAAAACTTCCTGCACAAATGCTTTTTGAGAACATATTAACTGAATTTTCTTGTATATACATCAAAGATTGAAATTGCTTGGTCATATTTTAAGTACATGTACAGCTATGAATGTGTTATTGCAATGTGGGTTTAATCATTTGTATTCCATTCAGCAATACAAGAGAAATTCTTAGAGTCTAATTGTTGATAATAAATAATGCAGTGACTTGCTAAACTACCTGGCACTAAATATAAAATTGGATATAAGCCATGACAATAAAATCCAACCAGTGCTCAAACAGTGCATGAATAATGGTATTGGAAGAAAGTATACATTTTCTGTGAAGTATTTAAGATAATCACTGACAAGATTGTTTTTAATCCATTGTCAATAATTTTAATAATTATGGTTTGTAATTCACAATTTTCGGTTTTCCACAATAGCAACAACAAAATATTAGGCGTGCAAATAAACAGGAGCACATGGCTCATTCACAGGAAAAAATAAATAAATTTGAAACAATCCCTGAGTCAACTCAGATATTGGAATTACTAGAGAAATAATATAAATAAACTGTATTAAATATGTTCAAGGTGCTAATGGATACCATGTAAAAAGGACTAAAGGTAACCAGTAAAATAATGTCTTAACAAATGGAGACTGCCAATAAGGAGATAGAAATTATAAAAGGACACCAGATAGAAATTAACAATAATCTTTCTCAAACTCTTCCAAAAAATAGAAGGCAACTCATTCTAGAATGACATTATCACCCTGATACCAAAGCAAAAAAAAAATAAAATAAATCACAATGTACCTTATGAATATGGATGCAAATCGTCTATAAAATACTAACAAACCAAATTCAGCAGCAAATTGCAACAAAATACTAGCAAACCAAATAGGGCAGCATATTGGAAGGACTATACACCACGACCCAGTGAAACTTATCCCATAAATGCAGAAGTGGTTAAACATAAATATCAATTAATTAAGAGAATGAACAAAAATGATTATATTAATTGATGCAGAAAAATCATTTGACACACTCCAGTACCCTTTCAGAATAAAATCTCCCAACAAACTAGAAATGTAAGGAAACTGCTTGTATCTTATTAAGGACAGTTATGAAATGCCCACGGCTGACATCACACACATTGGTGAAAAAGTAAAAGTTTTTCCGTAACATCAGGAACAAAACAAGGATGCTTGACTTCACAACTCTTATTCCATATTATTACGTAAATACTAGCCAGAAAAGTTAGGAAAAAAAAAAAAATAGGAAATGGCATTCAAATTTGAAAAGAAGTAAATTTGTTCCTGTTCAAATGACATGATCTTATATACAGAATATCCTAAGAAATACTCTGGGCTCAAGCATAACAATGATTGTGAGGATAGCACAGGACGGAGGAGTGTTTCCTTCTGGTGTACATAGGAGTCGCTATGAGTCAGAACAAAGTTGACATCACCTAACAACAACAACAAAGAATACACACACACACACAACAAACCAACAAAACCAAAAATAAACTATTAGATTTAATATACAAATCCAACAAAATTGCAGGATGTCAGATGAACACACAAAAATCAGGTTTTGACTAGAGCTCTGGAGAACCAAACTTGATATCTCTGCTTATTTGGTTATTCATTCATTCATTTATCTCTCTCTATTTATTTACTGATTACTCTCTTATACTTCAGATTTCTTCAATACCAAACTTTAGGTCTTTGAACCTTATCAGAGAGGGTGACTGTATGTACAGGGCTTATTTTAAGTAATTCTCCCTGTAGATACTTTGTTCTAGTTTTGTTTATTTTTCTCTTGAAACTTTAGTAGAACCATGTCACACTGGGATGGGGAAAGCTTTTAGAAGGATTTGTGTCCACATTTGAGCAAAGCAGTGGAGGAGATGCTTCCATCCTTGAATCAATCTTGGTTTGTGTAAAATAATAATCCAAAAAGGCAGTAAAAACAGCATCATCATTAATAATCATCATTAAAGCTAATATTTATTGAGGGCTTACAGCATGCTGGACAACATTGTAAGTTGTTTGGCCCCTGAGAGATATCTCTCTTTTTATGCCACAGGAAGAGTTCTAGGTTTTCATGTTCTCTCAAAGTAGCTGACAACTCTCTGTGTATAATACACTTAAATATTTTTCTCACACAATATCAAGTGATAATAAAACAATAACAACAAGCACCACTTAAAGGTATCAAACCTAACTTCAGAGGTAGATTTTCATTGAAACTTAAGAAACTTGAACTGCAGATCCTCTCACCTGTGCAGGCCTCTTCCACAGTCATATCAATTTTATATTTGTATTTTTGCTCTCTCGTTCTTAAAGAAACTGCCAGAAACTGTACAAGTTTCACAGTATTCAAAACTTACAAATGTCACTTCGACATTCTAGAAATCCTTCCACAAGTGACTGAATGTGAGGAAATGTTGACTATTCATAGGACTCAATCGTTCAGTAAAAATCTGAGATTAGGGTTCCTAAACACCTGTGTTTCCTCCTAAAACTGATTCAGTGATTGTTTGGCCCCTGGAGTTTTCTTTGGAAAGTGATTTAGAGAATAATGAGACAAAATATTTCAAATTAAGGAATAATTATTATAAATTATAATTTATGAATTATAAAATAACATATATATCATAATTGGAGAAAAATGAAGATAAGATCTTACGATGTGACTTACATCCCTGTCTGTACATGAGAGAATAAACCTGTGTATTTTTTTCCCAAAATCTAACCCACATCGAGTTTCTTCTTAAGTCATTGCAATTTTTCTTTTCCCATTCTTGAGCACAGCAGCTATTTCATGTCATCCCACAGAATCAGGTAAGGGAATTGACTGTTTAAAATTTCAACTCACTTCAGTTTTTACAGATTAAGTACATCTCATCGAAATAGAACAACGTTATTGAGCACCATGCCAAACTCTAAATTCTACTCTACACGTGGGCACTTTAACCCTTAGGGATTACAGCATCTGTATTTGATCTGTGGACTTTCAGAAATCAGAGTCCCTTACTTCCATGGCCAAGCCAACCTTCCTATTTTGGGAATAAAATTATTGCAAAATTTAGCACATTAATAATATCCTCAGTATTTCATGCATATTTTGTATAGAAAAAAATCAAACTATACATCAGCTGATTACTATGTGGAGTCAAAATCTACATACATATTTTAAAGGTTAAATAGTTAACTTTTTTAAAAAAATTTTTAAAGCAATCAGCTAATATCAATTATTTGATTTTTTTTTTTCACTTGAACAAATATATTTTGAGGCTTGACCCTTTGTTCATTTCCCTCCCTCCCCCTAGGGATGCAGACACCAGGACTAATAAAATATCACTTGTAATTTGTACAATGTGCTTAATCACGGACTAGAGGTCTAGTTTTCCCAGAAGGTCTCTGAGAAACAAAATATGAATTCCACCCTGATCAGGCAGCCAGCCTGTGTCCACCGAGAGGTTTAAAGTCTTATATAAGGACGAGAAAATGAGTTTGAACATTTGATTCTTTTTTCTACTAAATTTTTTCATGGTAAATGATTGAAGACTTATTTGCTGAGGCAAAAAAAAAAAAGCAATCCTGCAAGGTCATAGAATGGTAACACTTCCTAAAATGTGTTTCAAAATTAGAGATTTCACAGCTTTGGATTTCTTTGTGAATTTATTTTTCTGTCATCCTGTAGAAGTGTCAAGTAGCTTGATTTTCCTAATATGTGCAGCTTTGTCTGTGACTGTTTAATATATATGACAAACAAATAATATAATTTAACTTAAAAATTTTTTGACAGACTTGCTGTGCCTCTCTAATACTGTGCCCAAGTGGGGTGACAGGAAAATCTTTTATGTAATTCTGCAGATCCATTTCCCAACTCCCTGTTTAATGATTTATTAAAAAAAAAAAAAAAGTCTTCTAGGAGAATGAAACAGATCTCTATATGAAAGATGATATATCTCAATTAAAATAAAATTTTTAACTATTTTTTATATATGTAAAATAATCTAAATGTCTAACTGGAAACCCTGGTGGCGTAGTGGTTAAGTGCTACAGCTGCTAACCAAGAGGTCGGCAATTCAAATCTGCCAGGCGCTCCTTGGAAACTCTATGGGGCAGTTCTGCTCTGTCCAATCGGGTCGCTATGAGTCGGAATCAACTCGATGGCAGTGGGTTTCTAATGAAAAAGAATATGGTTTTCAACACGGTGGCTGATTTTTCAGTTTTAAAAACATGGCCTGCTAGCGGTAAAGCAGTCTTGTTCATAATAACAACCATTCAAATTTCAAATAACTCTTTTGGGCCATTTATTACTCTGAATTTAACCTACAATGTTATAATACCTTGAATGCTTTGCTACAATTCGTGTCAAAAAGATCAATATACAACTAATCTCAGGGACACTCTTTAAAGGAAAGTGTTTTATTTGAAAAATTATGTAGAGTGAATAGTATTTTTCTTGCATGCCCATTTCCTTTGATTTGGGCAATTTCTGGGCTGGCTAGATTATCCACATTACATTTGGATGATCTCTGCAAAAATTGAATATCCAGGTATGTTATCTGAGATTAATTTGGCCATATATTGATTTTAAATTTTCTTGGGACAGCAATCACAAAAGAGCAAGGTAAGAGACGTGTCTTTGTAAAGCGAGAAAAGGGTAGGGTTTGAAGGTCCAGTGCAATCCCTACTGGGCAGCATGGCCCTGGAGGCATCACTAGTAGTCTTGATTGGGGTAGAAAAAAATGTTTCTTATTTTTGCCTCGCCACTTTGTATTATGCTCAAGGCATAGTCATATTCAACAATATTATTGGAATGGTGAAAGGTTGTAAACTATTTCAAGTGATACAAATTTGTGGTGAGAATCTTTGCAGTTGAATTAAAATATTTTGTAAATTGTTTTATTTCAAGTGAAATACATATGCATACATGCATGTGCATATATATTTCTATATATAATGTGTAGCTGTCTAGTTTTCATAACTGATTTTGAATACATGCACATTATCTCACCAAGCTGATATTTTTTAGTTCCCTTATCTGTTTTTATCATGTACTCATCATTCCAAATTGCTTCTGTAAAATATATTAAGTTTACTATACTTCTACAAATTTTTTATACAATGAAAATTCCTAACATGATATTGTTAGTTCAAAAAAAAAAAAGTATGCCTTAGTTTATACAAACTTGGCTGACTATAGATAATGTAAAAAATAAAATTTCTACTAGATTAAATTTGCATATGAATTTATAAGCTTTATTTGCAATTCATGAATAGGAAGTTTCAGACAATAGCTTCCCAATTCATGAATAGCAGATATAGTTTATGAGCTCATATACAAATTAATCTTGTAGAAGTTTCATTTTCAACAGATTTCTGGTGATGGAGAAGGGATTAATGGGACATTCTGAACTAGGTTAAGCGCAGCAGGCAAGTCCTAACCGGTTAATTTACATTTCGGCTTCTGAGAAGGACAGGCATTTATTGAACGAAGACTTACATTTTGGTTTGCTCATGTGACTGCATCTTGGACCAAGTATAGTCAAGTTAACGGTAAATATAACTGATGATGAGTCATTGAATTTTATGTGCCAGAATTGTATTAGTACTTGCATGTGTATAATCAACAATTGTTATTGTCAGTTAATTTTGTGCTTTGCTGCTAACCAAAGGGTTGGCAGTTCGAGTCTACCAGCCACTCCTTGGAAACCCTATGGGGCAATTCTACTCTGTCCTATAGGGTCTCTGTGAATCGGAATCAACTCAACAACAAGGGGTTTTATATTAAAGTTGGCTAGTTTTTAATTGAAAATATTTTCTATTTCTTAACGTTGTTCTGCAATAAGAATTATCCAAAACTTCTGAATTTTAAAAAAGCCATCAGTAGTCTTTTGATTTCATATCCTGATTGAGCAGCAAGTGATAAACTTTTACTAATTGCCACTTCTTCCAAGTGCAGTTTAAATGTAAATTTCCCCAATTAATATAACAGGACTAAGTAAAATTAAAAATGCCATTCTTGACATGCTTCTTGAGTTAAATTTAGATGAATAATTGTTAACTTCTGTTTTAATGATTCATTCTCCAACCATCCCTTAGGTCTGGCATATAGATAGATAGATAGATAGATGATAGATAGATAGATAGATAGATAGATAGATAGATAGATAGATAGATAGATAGATGATAGGTAGGTAGGTAGATAGGTAGGTAGATGATAGGTAGGTAGGTAGATAGGTAGGTAGGTAGATCGATCGATCTTTTTTTTGGAGGGCTTTGTCAATGAATTCCCACTTACACTTACAGATGTTATCTATATAACCACCAATTCATTTAGAAGAGCTAAAATATTCCTGACCCACAAATGTTAATATAATTTAAAAAAGTTTTTTTCTTACAATGTATATAAAAAAATTTTTTTCTTTTTTTTTTAAATTCAAAATTGAAAAATGGAGTCAAGAAATTTTTTTAAAAGAATATTATACCATGTTTAACCAACAGTGCAATTCTAAACTATATATATGAAGGAATTGAGTGAAAGATTTTTTCACAACACGTGAACATGTCTCTGGTCTATCATCATGAAGATATTTACAAGGGGAGTCATAACTCATGTTGGTAATCATCTAAATGTTTTATCCCCATATTATATTTTTATTCTGTGATCAATTTTAAAGAAACGTTATTTTTATTTTTTCAAAATGCCCATTGCTCAATAGACACAGATTCAGTGCATAAAAACCCAAAACCAAACCCGTTGCTGTTGAATTGATTCTGACCTATAGTACCCTATAGCACAGAGAAGAACTGCCCCATAGAGTTTCCAAGGAGTGCCTGGTGGATTCAAACTGCTGACCTTTGGGTTAGCAGTCGTTGCACTTAACTACTACACTACCAGGGTTTCCTGTATAAAAACAGGGAGAGACAGTCACCTAAGCTGATTAAAGGGAATTCTACTGCATTTAATAATCATTTTGTTTTCTCTCAAAGGTCAGTGTTGTTACATGGAATTTTCGGATATGGTCTGCTTTGTTTTGATTTAAGCCATGAAGACAGAAAATCAAACTTTTGGAGCAGAGTTTATACTTCTTGGCCTTTTCCAATACGGCCAAATGAACAAGATACTCTTCGTTGCCATTACTGTCATCTTCTCAGTGGCTTTGATGGGAAATATCATACTGATCCACCTCATCCGATTGGACACTCTGCTCCACACTCCCATGTACTTCCTCCTCAGTCAGCTCTCCTTCATTGACATGGTGTACATTTCCACCACGGTACCCAAGATGGCAGCAAACTTCCTGTCAAATAGTAAGACCATTACTTTTTTTAGGTTGTGAGATTCAAAGCTTTCTGTTTTTGACTCTCGGTGGAACTGAAGCTCTTCTTCCTGGTTTCATGTCTTATGATAGATACGTAGCGATCTGTCACCCTTTACATTATCCTGTGCTCATGAGCAAGACGATCTGTTTGTCCACGGTCACATGTGCATGGGCCAGTAGTTCTATCAATGCTTTAATACATACACTGTATGTATTTCAACTTCCATTCTGCAGATCTCAGATCGTTAACCACTTTTTCTGTGAAGTTCCATCTCTAATGCCTTTGGTGTGTCAGGACACCTCCCAGTATGAGTATACTGTCCTCTTTAGTGTCCTTATCATTCTGCTACTACCATTCATAGCCATTTTGGCTTCTTATGCCCGAGTGCTTATTGTGGTGTACCAGATGAGCTCAGGTAAAGGGCAGACGAAAGCCATCTCCATGTGTTCCTCTCATCTGATTGTGGCAAGCCTATTCTATGGGACTACTCTCTCCAGCTATACAAGCCACATTCCTTGCATTACCCTGAGGAAGATAAAGTGGTGGCGGTGTTTTACAGTATCATTACACCTCTTCTGAACCAATTTATCTACAGTCTGAGGAATAAGGAGGTCATGGGGGCCATGAGAAGAGTGCTGGGAAAATGGATATTTGTACAGAAAATATGACTTTAAGAACTCTTTATAGTTTGAGACTGAACAACATGATTTGATTAGCCTACTGTCTAGAGATATGTAAGCTCAAAGAAATGTTTACAAAATAAATAAATGTAACAATGCCTTGGTTTCTCCACTTTTCAGAAATAACTAAAGCATTGTTATTGGAACTGGGTGGGTTTGCTGTGTAAAAGTAAGAGAATGGTTGCCATTATCAACTTTATCTTCTAAAGCAATAGATTTAATCCCTGTCAACACAATGCTCCCATGTCATAACAAATTTTTAGTACCTTTTTTAATATTCTGAAATAAAATACACATGAAATATAATTTACCATATAATACATAATATCAGGAAAATACATATGATGACCAAACTATAATATAGAGCAAAACGCATACAACCACTTATTTATTTATTTATTCATTCATTGAAGAAGGGCTTTAATGCTTTAACTCTGTATGTTTTTTACCAAAAAGTATTAATCACCATGAAGAAGAACTAAGTGGAAAATTGGAATCGGGAAAACAAAGGGTATTTGCAATGTTAAGTCAAACAGAGAAGGGAGAACCAAGAATGCAAAATTTGTTAAAAACTAAAAGGAGTCGAGGACAAGAGACAAGTGGATATCTGTGGATGAATGTTCTGGGAAGAGCAAAGAACAAGTGAGAATTCCCTGAGGTGGGGACATGCCCAGCATAGTCACAAAAGATCAAGGAGTAAATTGGTGAGACACAGAAAATAGGTATATGTTTTGGAGCCGGGTCTTACAGTGTAAATTAGATCAATGTGAGGATTGTGGCTTTGAACCTAAAACAGTGGGCTACCTTTGCAGAGTTGTGGTAGAGAATTGATGTGGGCAGAAGAAAGCCATTGCAGTAGTCCAGCTGTGGCAAGATATTATCTTGGACCGAGGTGATATTAGTGGAGAGGCAAAGACTGGGCAGATTCAGGAGACTGGGAGAAAGCAGACATTTGAGTTTTGTGGACACATGGGATGTGAAATACTATGAAATAAGAAGCTTTCAGAATTGGGCTAAAACTTGAAATTAACAACTGGAAGTGTGGAACTGTCATCATTACAGCTTGAGGGAAACCACAGGTGGAGCATTTCATCATTCGTCATCTCTTATGCTACTTTCATGTTAATGCCTTAGGCCCACAGTTACAATCATTATTCTGGCTTCTATCGCCATTAAATAGAAGCTCCTATTTCTCATCACCATTGAGTCGAAACTTTTAAATCAGAAAATAAGTTCTCTTTGATGTCTGGCTTCTTTTCCTAAACATGTTTAAAAGGTTTAACCATATTTTTGAGTGTCTGCATCATTTTTATTACAAAGCTGAATTCCATCATATGGCTTAGAATAATTATTTCCATTCTGATGTCAGAAATGTTTGACTATAATGAATAAAACTACCATAAAGCTTCCTGTACAAGTGTTTTTTGAGAACACGTGAACTCAATTCTCTTGTACATATACCTAAATTGAAATTGCTTAGTCATAAATTAGGCACATGTTTAGCTCTAATAAAAAAAAAAAAAAAATTTTTTTTAGCGTTATCCAAATTGGATTTAATCATTTATTTTCCAATCAGTAATATATGAAAAATTCTTAGAGTCTGAATGTTGATAATAAATAATGCAGTGGGTTGCTAAACTACTTGCTGCTAAATATAAAGTGGGATATAAACCATGAGAGCAAAATACAACCAGTGTGCCATCAGTGCATGAACAATGGTATTGGAAGAAAGTGTATATTTCTGTGAAATATTTTAGAGATTCACTGACAAGATTTTTTTGGATCCATTGTCAATAATTTTAATAATAATTATATGTAGTGGCCTTTAGGAACACTCATTTTTGGTTCAAGACAAAATGTGTTTATTGGTCTATGAATGCCTTACTTCGGTCAGTTTGTTTATAATATAATGTATACCTGTAAGTTCACCACCCAACCCAACAACTAAAATAGTAAATTTATCTTTAGTGCTCCTCCAACTCATGGCGACCCCATGTGTGTCAGAGTAGAACTGTTCTTGGTAGGGTTTTCAACGGCTTATTTTTCTAATGTGGATCACCAATCCATTCTCCTGAGGTGCCTCTGGGTAGACTCGAACCACCAAGCTTTCAGTTAGCAGTGACTATGTTAGCTGTTCGCACCATCCAGGGACTCTTCATATCCTCCTATGCCTCTGGGTAGACTCGAACCACCAAGGTTTCAGTTAGCAGTGACTATGTTAGCTGTTCGCACCATCCAGGGACTCTTCATATCCTCCTATACCTCTGGGTAGACTCGAACCACCAAGGTTTCAGTTAGCAGTGACTATGTTAACTGTTCGTACCATCCAGGGACTCATATCCTCCTATACCTCCACCATCATTCTGAATTTTGTTTTTTTAATTCTCTTGATACAATTATAATATAGAATTCATAGGGTATTAGAAAATATTTTTAGATGCTGTAGAACTTAATAAAGGGGCCTTAAGTTGTAGATAATCTTTTTGAAAATTGTTTTTTCAGTTGACATTAGTAACGCTCCAGGTTGAATGAAATGACAGCCCATTCTATTTTATTACTGAATGGCATTCTATTTTAAGACTATACTACACATTTATCCATTTTTTGTTGTTGGTGTTGTTGCTGATAGATGCTTGTTTTATTTCTAGTTGTCTACTATTATATACAATGCACTTATAAACATTGTTGCATTTGTCTCCTGTTTCCCATAAACAAGAGTTTGTATTTTGTATATATCTATGAATGGAATTGGTGGTGAAATTACTTAAGTGTGTAAACAATTTGTGTTTTACATAAAGTTTGAAATGCTAATTTATACTTACTATCAAAAACGAAAATAATAAATCCATATTTTAATAAATGTACATTCAAATTTAATGAATTTTAACATATTTAAATATTTTTCACACAGACAGATTGCACGAAAGTTCACATCTGCAGACCACATCAGTCAGTGAAGTATATGGTTGTATGTCCAGTTGCTAGCTTCAAGTTTCAGGTAATCTCCACCCCAGCTTCTTGATCTTGGCCTTAGAGTTTTATACATCCTTGATCTTTTATTATTGTGATTAATTTTTGTAGTATTTTTGACCATTTTCATGCTTTTGAGTTCCAATAGAGCCTAAACCTGACTAAACACGATGCCTAAACTTCAATAGCTATAGCTAACAAACTTTTTTTTAAGTAAATAGCAATTTGAAGAATGATTTGTGTAAGTTATACAGAATAAAGAAATCCATATACAGTACATTCACAACTAATCAGATAGATAATCGCAAATTGAACAAACCTATATGAAAGTAGTAACATATTATTAGCACTTGAGAAGATTCCTCATGCCTCCCCCTAGCTGCTACCCATACTTACTTGTAATGAAACAATTATATTTAAGTGCATTATCCATGAATTATACTGAACAATGAAAAAATAAATCATTTCAATTATTACATAAATTCAATATAATCCCCATTAGAATCCCATCAGTGTGTGCATGTGTGTGTGTTTAATTTACAAGTTGGCTATAGAATTTATATAAAATGATGCAAAAAACAGTAATAGCTCAAAGGGAATTTTAAAAATAATAAAATGAGATGCATCATTCTATGTGATATTAAAAATTTGTACTGATATAATTATAGACCAATGGAAGAGAATACATAATTCAGATGCACACATATGTGTACAATGATGAGTCACATATGTCAGGTGCTTGTATGGGGAGTGATAAAAGGATACACATTTCAGTGAAAGTTGTTGGATCAATTGTATATCCGTGTATATTTTTAAAAAATGAGATGTGGATAATGTCAGTGAAAATGACCAAGTTGATAGCCTCAGATAGCTTCTGTGGAGGGCCTGTTCCTGCACAGAAACAACGACAAAGCAAAAAGTGTTAGAATCAACTTTTTTAGAAATTTAGAAAGTTTTAAAATATTTACAGCAACCAAGCAAATACTGAAATAAGAGAAAACCAGAAAACCAAACCCACTCCCGTCAAGTCGATTGCGACTCATAGCGACCCTATAGGACAGAGTAGAGCTGCACTATAGAGTTTCCGAGGAGCGTCTGGTGGATTCGAACTGCTGACCTCTTGGTTAGCAGCCATAGCACTTAACCACTACACCACCAGTGTTTCTGAAATAAGAGAAAGGCCACTTAAAAACATCAGGAGATGGGATGTTACAGAAAACGGTGTGTTAAGAAGGTCTAGGATTCGTTCCCTCCACTGAAGCAATGAAAAAAACCAAAAACCAAACCCAATGCCATCGAGTCGACTCCCACTCATAGCGACCCTATAGAACAGAGTAGAACTGCCCCATAGAGTTTCCAAGGAGTGCCTGGAGGCTTCGAACTGCCGACCCTTTGGTTAGCAGCCGTAGCACTTAACCACTAGGCCACCAGGGTTTCCCTGAAGCAATGAATAAGTGGGAAAAAAAACCTGACAGAATAAACATTAAGTGCTTCATGACAAAAGATGCTGTTGAATTTTGATGAAAAATTGTGGCATTTTTGTTTATTCACCTACTATCCCCCATTCTCCACTTGGCAGCTGCCATGAAGACAGCAGCCCACATTCCTGGTGTGGCTTGCTGGTGCCAGGGTGTGGACAAGACAGATCTTTTTTCTAAAAATGTTGTTGTTGT